>NW_026127026.1:0-162850 GCF_943737965.1 Phodopus roborovskii | reverse complement strand
TTTGCTTTTTTTCTTTTTGTTTTTTGAGACAGGATCTCTGTGTAATCACTATGTTAAACCAGGTGGTCTTGAACTCACAGATTTTCCAGTCTCCCAAGTGCTAGAATTAAAGGGCATCGACTACTACTCCCCTGGTAGGAAAAGATTGTGTAAAGTAAGACATGAGGGGAAAATGGTCATGAAGACAACTTTTTTAAAGATTGATAGATTTGTTTGTTTTTAATATTTATTTTTATTTTTTTTGTATATGTCTGTTTGTATATACAAGCACATGCATATAGGTGCTGTCAAAAAAAAATCCATCAGATCCCCTACTACACCTGGAGTTACGGTTGGTAGTGAGCTTGCTCCATATGGATGCTGGAAACTAAACTCTATTGTTTCTGCTTACTTGTTTAATTTTTGAGATAGGGTCTCCAATAACAGGCTATCCTTGAACCTGCTATGTAGCTGTGTATCTGAGGGATGACCTTGAACCACTGATCTTCTTGCTTCTACCTCCCAAGTTCTGGGATTATAACTATTTACACCACCATACATACCCAGTTTATGGAGAGTTAGGAATAGAGCCCAGGGTCTCATGCATGTTAGGAAAGCACTCTGAACACTGAGCTACATACATCTCCAGCACAAATTGGCCTTTCTTGAAGTTAAGAATTCTCTCCAATAGGAGATACACTTAAAATGGGCCAGTGAAAGGCAACACAGTAAGAAATGAAACTGTTGGTATATAGCAGACATAGGGCCCGTAGCCAAAGTAGGGAAACAAATGCAAACTCAAGTAGAAGAAACACAAGCCCAGTAAAAACCGATCAAGGTCTCCCAGGCAGACATTTCAGAAACCCCGGGCTCTTTTGATGTCCCAGTGAGCAAGTGGAAGAAGGTTGCAGACTTGTCAGTTGTCAGGGAAATCAACAGGCAAATGGAAACATCACTGCACAGTCATAAGTCTACACAAAAATTTAAAACTGGAACGGCAGGGTCAGTGAAATGGTAAGGTCACTTGCCTGGCTCCCACAAATTGTCTCCTAACTTCAACTCATGCTATGGCACCTGCTCCCAACAAATGCTTGTTTAAAACACACACACACAAACACGCACACACACACACACACACACACAAAGAGAGAGAGAGAGAGAGAGAGAGAGAGAGAGAGAGAGAGAGAGCAGAGGAACATGGTACACACTAGTTCTGTTCATAGTAACTGCAAACTGGAACAACACAAATATCCATCAGTGATAGACTGGAACTCAGGTGGGCATGGGGGGGAAGCAGACAGGGTTGGGGGTGGGGGAAACATATAATCTGGAAGCTTAAGTAGCCTGAGTGCCTTCTGCTGTATTGTGCCTGCTTTCTTTACTGTTTGAAGGGTGAATAGTTCTGGATAGGTAGTTTAAGCTTGTTGGGGTGGGGGTGGAGTAGTAGGGATTTGTTTTTGTTTTCTATTGCAGATGAAACTGTCAGAGGTGTTAAATGACTTGCCCCAAGTCAGAGGAGCTTAACCAGTGGTGGAGTGGAGACATGGACCCAAAGTCACTCAGCAATAGCATGAAAATCTTAGGTTTCCGCCTAGCCTAGGGCCTAGCCTAGGGAATGAGACTCTGTAGCTTGCACAGGCTGTCTGGAGGCCTGAGCTGCAGCACCAGCAGGTACCTGGCAGTGGCAGGGAACCTGCTGTCCCCTTGTGGCAGGACAGGCGCCTCACCCCTCTACTGAGGTGGAAAAGTGAGCAACCTGCAGATTGAAAATTTAAGTCCCCAACCACAAGTTGAAACACAAATCAAAAAGGGTTGTGAGTTGCTTCTTTACTTTTTATTAATAAAGAAAAAGATTGGTTTGTGGATGTGGGGACTTATTTTGGGTTTGAAATATAGAAGGCAGGAAAAAAACAACAATCCCACACACAGATACTTTGTTTCTTGGTCCTGCTGTTGTTTTGTTTTCCTAGCAATGTTTTCTCTGACAGGGAGTTGGAAAGGGTACAACAGACAGCTGCAAACTCACCATGCATTCCTGTTAGTGGAACAACAAGCAGGGAACTCCTGGGACTCAGAACCCGGACCTTCCTAAGGTCAAGTACCTTTCTGAAGCCCTGTATGGCATGAAATCTCAGCATGTATTTAAAACAAAATTCCTCTCCAACTCCATTTCTCTAAAGCCTCGTCTAAAGGACAAGTCAGCATTCTGAGGCACAAAATAACGTGATCACTGTCTTTTAATAAGATCAAAATGTTAACAACATTCTAAGCCCTTCAGAAAAGGGGGTTGGTTCAATAAATTGTGGAACATTCACCTAAGGGTGCCATTGACAGCCTTGGAGGTAAAGTTTTTAATAAGATTTTATCATATATTAAGTGGAAGGAGAGGAAGTCAGATTCAAAACTGGTAACATTTTTAAAGCAGTTGTGCTTAAAATCATGCATGGAATGGATAACTAAAAAAAATATTCTAAAGTGTTTACAGTAGTTCCCTGGGTGGCTCTTGTTTACCTAATTAGAAGGAATGTGTGTGTGCACCTGGGGGAATTAATCAGCCCTTTCTTCTCACCCTCACAACTTTGAAAGATGCTAAATTGGTATATGACAAATTTCAACCTGTATAAGAAAATTCCAACCCTCCCTCATCCTGTTACTCTATCCAGACCAAAATCAAGTCAACAAAGGGTTAAGCTATAGATTTTTAAAAGGTCATTCTTAATTATCTGTCTCCTTTATTATAATTTTGAAAGGCCCCCATGAGACCCCAAGAGTTTGGAACTTATCAGGGTGAAAGTCCCTTGCCCCCAAGAGACAAGACCCAGACCACAGGATGCAAGTGCAAGAGGTTATTTATTGTTTACACAGGTACCTGTGGATGGCTTCCAGTCTTTCTGGGACTGAGAATGCTGAGGTTAAAACTCAGGCAGTTTATATAGGGTTGGGGGTGGCAAGAAGCAGGCTTACAGAAGCAGAAGCATGGTTACAGGGATTTCATTGTTTCATCTAATTGTAGCAGTTGTAGTTAATCAAGGACAGATGGTTATATGAGGTTGGGAACAAAGGATACAAAGAATTCAGTTATGACTCTCTCAGGCATCCAGGATACTCGTCCTGCTGACCTTGCTTTGGTCCAAGCTGCAGACCACAGATATCTGGTTGGTGCTGGAATAGGAACAGCACCTGGTTCCCTCCTGTACTTCTTCACATAACTTGACATTGGCAAATTAGTAAGAGTAATTTAAACAAGCAATCAGCATAGTGGGGGTCTTTCACTATCCTATGAATTCATGTTCAATCCAGTCACTAAGCTCCTCACTTCTCCAACTGCCAGCGAGTTAGGAACCCAACTTCCTATTAGGTACCTTCTTCTCCCCTACCTTGGCTGTGTTTTGTTTTGTTTTGTTTTGTTTGTAAGACCCTCAGAATGAGTAGTCTCATAATTTCAGTCGGTAACCCCCAAGAACTAAATGTGTAGTACAGCTGCTGCAACACGCAAGAGAGATTTAATGAACAAGGAAACATTTGAGCAAATGGGCTCCTCCAGAGCAGGCAAGCTAGAGATAGCCGCCTCCCCCTCCCTCTCCCCCCCCCCACAGGTGTTTTTTATAGGCAAACCACAAGCTTAGGATGGGGGTGGGGCCTTCTGTCTATTGAGTATGTGACTCTTTCAGGCCAGATGGTCTCGCTATTAGTGTCAACAGACATTAGGGCCTCAGAGTGTGCTATTAATTTTGTCTGGGCAAACTGGAGTTGCAGCTATCTCTTTGTTTCCTAAGGACCCTATTCACCACCTACTAACTCACAAGAAAGGGGAGGGGGCAGTGTGAATTCTTGGTATCTTGTTATCTCCCTTGTGAGGGGAAGTTAGCAAATTCCAGAAGGAACAGATGTTGGTTTACAGGTTAGTTCCTTCATTTCAAGTGAGGGGTTTCTTTAACTTTACTTTTTTTGTCTTTTCAGTTTAGTTGGAGAACTTTCTTGTTACCATATTGTGTGTTGTCTTTCTTCTGACTCTCCTTACCTGTAAAATCAGATGAGCACTTGGTCATGGACACTGGGGACTTTAGACTTTCTCTCTCACTCTGATCATCCAGTCCTCCAGTGCAGGGAAGCCAGAGGAAGAATCCCATTAAAACTTAGCTAAATGAATGCAAGCCAGAGCTGCAATGATGCATGCCCATACATTCGGACTAAGAAGGTAGATCAGTGGATTAAAGCACTTGCAGTGCAATGGTGAGGGTCAGTTTGGATACCCAGAACCCAGGCAAACATCTGGCAGTTGTAAGAGTCTGCACTCAGGAAGCAGGAGACAAGATCCTTACAGCAAGCTGTGTGGCTTCACCAGCCCATCAGAGAACTCTGAGCTCAAATGAGAGACCTTAGCTCAGTAAACAAAGTGTGGAGACTATGAAGGAAGACACCCACCATCAACTTCAGATCAGTAAACGTGCACGTGCATACACACACACACACACACACACACATACACACACACATAAAGCCAATAATGGGAGATGCTTAACGCACTCCCACACCACTCTGGATCCATAGAAGTCAACTTCCAGCAAGTTATTAGTATCACCCAAACCCATGGTAAGGATGGACCAGCTACAAAAGCAATACTGTCGATGCTAGAGCACTGTTTCTCAGCCTCTAGGTCACAACCCCTTTGGCAAACTTCTGTCTCCAATATCAAAATTACAGTTAGGTAGCAATGAAAATAATTTTATGGTTGGGGGTTACTATAGCATTGTAAGTGAAGTTTGAGAACCAATGTTCTTGAGTATAAAGGAAGGATGTAAGATGTTCTCCGGACACAGATGCAATCATGCCAGTTAACAAGGAGTTTGTTTATAAACCGCCAAAAACCTGGAATCCAGTAGACTGTAACTGCTTCCTTCAGCCAGTCCTGAATACAATGTTAATTCTAAGGGTTATGTTCCAGGTGTCCCTACTCTCTGCATGACTCTGTTGCTTCAACCCCTACAACAAAGTAAAGAAAAAAGAAAACCAACAAGGAGGCTGAAGGAATTTTTACCCAAATCACACCTTTCAAAAAGGTCAGCAGACCAAAGACCAAGGTATTAAGTACTTCCAGCTTCAAATGTGCTGAATACCAACCAATGTGTTGGAAAACATGCACATGCACATGCATGAACAGTGTGCTTGAATGCATGTAAAATGTGTGGGAGAAAGGCAGCAGTCATGTTACTGAAGAAAGATTATAGATTATGCACCCCTCTCTTAATTATTCTCTAGGATGATGATTTGAACAAGGGGAAAATTAGAGGGCATTTGACTCCATAGGTGTCATCATTTTCAGAGTTAATGTTCCATTCCTCTTTAATGCTTCCCTTCCTTCCCCTTCCCTCTCTTCCCCTCCCCCTTTCCTTCATTCCTTTCTTTCTTCCTTCCTTCTTGCCATTCCTTCCCTTTCATTTCATTCCCTTTTTCTTTCCTGTGCTTTAGTCCCTTTAATTCTGCCAATTCTCAAAATGTTAATTTTTTTTTTTGGAGACAGGGTTTCTCTGTGTAATAGTTCTGGCTGTCCTGGAACTGACTCCGTAGATCAGGGTGGCCTGCGCAATTCAGCAAGGGCTAGGGAGTAAAGGCATGTGCTGCACCACCACCCAACCAGGATCTGACTTTTAAACGGGGCCTGTTAAGACTGATACTTCCAAGTTCACAGACCATACCCCTTGGAAGGAAGATTCAGAGGTTATTCAAATGTCCCCATTCTGTCAGATTCTGGGGGTCTAAGCCTGTCGCCCTGGGTCGTAAATCATAGCATTAGCTTTCCATCCTAGTATAAACAGTCCCACTGTGGCTGGCTCCAGAATGCCACATAATTGCAGGGTGAAAGCCTAGAAAGAGGTGAGGATGGCTAGGTGTGTGAGGCTGCACCAGAAAGGCTTGTATACACCACTGGAGTGAAGCTCTATGGTGACCATGGCTCAAATGAACATTCAGCCTGGGCGTGGCACACCAAAATGTCCAGGAATGGATGTTGGGGACTCACCCTCACAGTGTTTGCCTAAGAGTGTGTGGGGGGCACACACATTCAGGCTGTGTCTTGTTCTGTTTCTGCAGTTCTGGGGAGGATACAATGAACCCAGAGGCATCAGGCCAGCAGAGCATTAATCCTCTCACCTAGTATGTACAATTCCCAAATTGAGATTCCAGGTACGAGGCCATAAAGTTGTGGTCTAGGCTTCATAGAAGGTCCCCTCTGTCCTGCTCTTCCCCCTGGGAGCATTTTCAGCATCAGTCCTGGTAACAATCTACTCCACTGGGCTTCATGCTGTAGAACATTTTCTACAGATGTTCAAGGCAGTCTTTAAGCACTCCCCAGGATTGGACCTTGTCTGTTACAGAGGAAAAACATGCCCAGGAACCAAAGGTGACTCTCCAGGAGGAGTAAGGAGATTTAGAACCATCCCTGTCTCCACATTGGGACTCTGTGAAACTCTGCTTCTGTATTTAACATGATAAATGCTAGAGCTCCTCTTGAGGCTCTCTCAGTCAGGGCTTTGGGTGAATATTGGAAGGGGGCCTGGCCAAGAGCTTATGTGTCCTCTGTGCTCTCTTTTAAAGGTCCCATGTACCTTTTGTTCCAACCCTCTTCTCTAGTTCTGCCCTTCTCTGAGTGAACATAGGAATATCTGATGTCCTCCCTCTATCTACGGACTTGGTCCCCTCACATCTCCTGGAAACCTCATTCTCCCAAATCAGAAGTATCACATGCAGCCTTTCTAGGTACCTAGGCTAAGCCATCTCTCCTCTGTGGTGATGGGTGTGGTAATGGGTGTGGTAGAAAGGATAAGTGACAAGTCTCAGTGTCCATGGGTGATAGCGAAGCCTCCATTCTCATACATGATAGAATTACTAGTAGCTGTAAGTGTGTGTGGGGTTTGTGTGGGTGGGTGTGTGGAGCATTCCCATGTTCCACCCCCAGAAGTCCTAAAACCTACAGAGTTTAAAAACTTCCCCCATAGGATTGTTCACAGTCAGTAATCACTGTCTTAAATTTTGTTCTTAGAAGAAGGGGAATAAAACAAAAATCAGTCACAAGGCAAGACTTATATTATGGGTGAGCTAGCAGAGATGGGAGACTATATTGGGGCAAGAAGGAGCAAATGTATAAACATCCTATGCACAGAGCAGGTGGAGGCTTCTGGCAGAAGGCTGTTTTTACTGAAATGATTGAAGAAGGACTAGGGTATGAAGGAGCCCCAGAAATCCTGTGTCAATGGCATTATTTAAATGAGCATATCAGATAGAACTAAGGGCAGAATACTCCAAGCAGAGGGAACTGTGGAAAAAGCATAAGAGAGCATGCATACATGAAGCAGAGACCAAGGTAGGTCGTAGGAGTGGGTGAGAGAGAGGTAGGTCCTTAAGGGTTCCTTATTCACAGGCAGACTGGAAGAAGAGGAGGAAAAGGAGGGGAGGCGAATAGGGAGAAAAAGAAAAGGAGGAGGGAGAATGAAGTGCTTTGCTTTTTACCTCTTGAGGGCAAGGCCAGGGGTTAAGCAGGAGAGTGGGTATTGTCATCACTGAGGCACACAGGAGGATGGTGGCCAGAGAGTAAGGGGATAGTGGGTGATGGCGGGGATAGAGAAAGGGCTAGAAGAGAAAGCTTGAAGCTTTAGATCCAGGTGACCAGGGACAGGTAAGAAAGGCTTCAATTTTCGCTCGCCTAGTGCTTTTGCTGTTTGTTGCTAAAGCATGAATCTGAGCCAAACCCAAGGGAACCTGGAGAGTAAACTGAAGTGGGAGGGAGGTATGCAGTAAATAGAACTAAGGAGATAGGATGGATGGAGCCCTGCATCCAGCGTTTACTTGCAAGGGCTTCTTCAAGTGTTCCCCATCAAAGCAAGCTCCCAGGGTAACCCAGGGTGTGTGTCTTAAATCAGGAAGAGTGTTCTAGGCCTCCAAGAAGGAAATCAGGGCTAATGGACACCTGCTGTGGGTTTTGCTAGACAACTAAGGTGTTAATGTAAGTGGAGGGGAGACCAATAGTCAGAAAACATGAGTCGACTTCATGTAAGCCACATAAATTTGGGTTCTCTCGCTCTCTCTCTCTCTATGTCTCTCTGTCTCTGTCTCCTGTCTCTCTCTCTCTCTCTCTTGATTCCCAAAGGGATTTCAGAACTCAGTGCAAGGCCTTGGCCATAGTGATAAATGTCACACAGAAATGAGTCTATCTTCCAGTGAGACCCTTGGGTTATGCAAACAGGGTACTGCTGTGGCGGTTATAAAGATAAGTCATTGCACACTCCAAATAAGCTATTGTATGAGTAGGAATTCTGGTAAATAGAGAAATTCATGAAGAATAAAATTCAAAATCAGGGTCTAATGGTGAGGTTTGGTAGTAAGACAATGACTTAGCATGAATGAGGCCCTAGGTTGAATCCTGCACACACACACACACACACACACACACACACACACACACACACACAATCAACAACAAAAAACCCTGAAATTCTGCTACCCAGTGATAATAATAGCTCCTATTTTTTTTTATTTTAAAAGTGGGGAGGAGCTACATTTTACATTTCATTTGATGCTTTCGCTCTTAAAATTAACCTAGCCTAGTTTGGCCAGAAAATGGCTCTTGCTGCCAAACCTAATAACGAGTTCAATTCCAGGAATCATATGATAGAAAGAGAGAACCAACTCCGAACACTGTCCTCTGATATTTGACTCTGTACATATGACTTGGCATACGTGAGAAAACACCTGGTCAGGCATGATGAGGGTACCAGCAATCACTTAGCTCAGGCAACAAGAGATTTTAATTTCAAGACCAGTCTATGGTACAGACTGAGATCCTGTCTCAAAAAAATAAGATAAAATGAGAGAGAGAGAGAGGAGAGAGAGAGAGAGAGAGAGATAAAAGAAATGAAGGAGGAAAGAAAGGAAGAGAGCAATAAAGTGGGGTGAAAACTTTTGTAATAATTTTCAAAGTCATATCCTATTATTTAAAAATAATAAAATTAATGGCTCAATAGCATCCCATTTATAGAGGTAACAACACATTTAAGCATTTTCCAGTTGTGGAAGCTAATCCTTTGTAAAATTCGACACTCCTTTATTATTAAATAATTAAAACTTCTAGTGGAAGAGTTGGATCCATTTGATAATCATGTATCACACTATATTTGCTGATTTATTATTATTATTATTATTATTATTATTATTATTCATTATTATTGAGGCAGGGTTTCTCTGTGTAGCCCTTGGCTTTCCAGAAACTCACTCTATAGACCAGACTGGCCTCAAAACTCAGATCTGCCTGCCTCTGCCTCCTGAGTGCTGGTAGTAAAGGTGGGTACCACCACCTATTGACTATTGGTTATTTCATGTTCTTTGCTGTTTCGATTGTTGCATATCCTGATCTCTTATAATACAAAATATAATTGCTTCTCTCTCAAATAATTACAGGTTTTAAGTTCCATTTTACTCTTCTAATAATTAAATTTTTGAAAAATTGTTCATTTCCTTCATCAGCATCATGAATGAAATGTTATCTTTGATATCACCCTTTGTAGTTCAAACTTTTAACACATTAGCATTCCATTTTATATTGTTATAACTGAATAGCACCCAGTGAGTAATATATAAAGCACAGGCATGTGTTCAGCTCATCAATCTGAAGGCTGAACATTCTGAGAGTATGATGCCTGTATAGGCTACTTTTCCCATTGCTACGACTAATGCTTGACAAGGGCAACTTAAAGAAAGAAGATTTTGGCTCACAGCTTTAGGGACAATGCTTCCTGGCAAAAAAGTAATGGCACAATGCAGCTGTTTTCCCTACTACCACCTTACCACCAACACTCTCCCATATCTGTTTGCGTGTCACACACACACACACATACACACAGTTACATATTCACAATTTATTTATACACATGTATGTAGAGGCCAAGAAGTCATAACATTGTGTCTTACTCGATTGCTCCTCTAGCTTATTATAAAAAATTAAAAAACATTTATTTTTATTTTATGTCAAGGAGAGTTTTGTCTTACATGTATATCTGTATGTATAAGCCTGGTGCCCATGAAGGCCAGAGAGGGTGTTGGATCTCCCTGGATCAGGAGTTACTGATAGTTGTTAGCTGTCATTTAGGTGCTGGGAATTGAACCCATATTGTTTGCAAAGAGCTGCAAGTACTCTTTAACCACTGAGTCATATCTCTAGCCCTTTTGAGACTGAACTCACCAATTCTGCCAGACTGACTGGCCAGCAAGCCCCAAGGACTTACTGTATCCTGACTCCTCAGTGCTGGGATGGAAGGCATAATCAGTTTTTTTCTGTGGGTGTTGGGAATCAAAAATCAGGTCTTTACATGTATAGGGCAAGCCTTTTACAAACTGAAAGTCTCCCTACCCTTCATTGCTCTGTTAGTTCAGTCCAGAACCCCTAGTCCTTTGAATGTTACTATATTTAAGGTAAGTCCTCCCTTTTCATTTAAATATTCCCTGGAAACATCAGCCACTGATAGATCCAGAGGTATGTCCCTATGGTGATTCTGAATCTTGTCACCTTAACAATGAAGATTGCTCATCAGAGTCCCAGTATCTGCTCTGCTTTATCCGTGTTGTAACACAACAATGGAAACATAGGAGCTCTGCCCAGAAAACATTTTAATCCAAAGCCACTCCATCTATATGTCCCATGAATTCATTGATCCAGAGCCATCATGACCCCCATCATCTTTCACATGTCCCACCTTAATTCATATTCCAACACATGAAACTTGAGGAATACCTACAAATCACAGCATGCTTTTCCTTCTTGCTCCTTTCCTTACCCTATTCTACGTAGCACATCTTTAAGATATAATCTGGGATTCCATATGTGATTATTTTACCATTGGTATCATGTTTCCCTAGTCATGAGTTCCTTTTCTCTTTTACATTATTTGTCCAGTGAAAACAACAGCATTATTTTTATCCTTCATTGTTTTGCTTATTGATTTACTATTGATACTTATTTTATAACACAATTTCATACTTGTGTTCTTTCTTCTGATCCCATGCTGCAGCTCATCAACAAGTAGTTCAAGAACAGAAAATAAAAGACTCGATGTCGAGACTGTCTTTCCTCTCAATGGGCAGTCATTTCCTTTGCTCAGAATCTGTAGATTTTTTTCTATTGTTTTCAGATATTTAATTCTTTGATGGAGAATGTTTTTGACTGATTTTATTATTAATTCTTAGGTACCCCTGGGCACTTCAAGTATTGCAGAAATATATGTGATGTTCAGTAATCTCTCAACCACACTATCAGAAATTGTCTTACAATTTCTTTATTGCACACACGTCAACTGTTGTGTCTGTGGTGTTCTATGCCCCTCAGTTCTAGAGGTAGAATAAAGGCTTATGCTCGATGGCCATGCCTTCTCTCTGTTCTTATGATGTCCACCCCTTGATCCTTTTTTCTATGAGCTTAATTTATCATTATGACTGTGCTGTACTCTTTTTGCTCCACTGGGCTTTACATCCAACAATCATATTTTTTCATCTTTAAGAAGCATGTTTTCGTTTGCACTGTTGATCATCATTGCTTGATGATATCTGATAAACACAATTCCTTTCTGCTTCTTCTCTCACAGCAAGTCTATTCTACAGGAAGGCATTTGTTCTAACACTGAAGTTTTATTGTATGTGTGTTGATCTACAGTGTCTTATCATAAGTTCAAAGAATACTTATCATTGCCCATCTTTATGGATAGACCCTTTCCCCTGTCTTATCTATTGCACACGCAAGTAAAGTTAGAGGAAGTTAAAATAATTATTTGTGCTTTTTAAAAACCTATTTATTTTGTTTGCGAGCAGGCAGAGGACAACTTTTGAGAGTTCATTCTCCCTTCTACCATGTGTGTCACAGGAATCAAACTCAGATCATCAGGCTTGGTGGATAGCACCTTCCTTCAGCTGCTAAACCATCTTACTGGGCCTGGTTTGAATTTTTAGATGCACTGTTCTTAGCAACATGAGTGACTTTCAAGACATCTCCATCATCATCCTCCAGTAATATCTTTGTTACCTACCCTCTTGAATAGAACCGTTACTATAGAACCATTATCACCAGCAGTCTATGGAGGGCCTACTCCTTCAGAACTAAAGGCAGTGATGAGCCAGATAAAGTCTTCCTCTGTCCTCAGTGGCTTAGAAGTCTGGGGGTAGCATAGCTATAAATAGTATAGGGACAATTGCCTTGAGAGGAGGAACTATCAGACCAAAGATGAAGAAGACCCCACCTCTGTATTTGAAGTATGGGGGGATGTGTAAAACGTTCCGTAAAACCTAAAAAGATATTAATCTGTAGTCACCCTGGACTCCAGCTTTGCCCGGTGTCATGAGGAACTAATGGGTAAAAAGCTCCCCTCAATGGTAAGGAGACAGATACCAAGAGAAAATGGCAGTAACTTATTACTCAAAAAGTAAGTCATACAGATTAGAGGGCAGAGAAGGAAGCCTCTGGAGAAGCCAAATGTGTGCAGAAAATGGACAGGGGGAGACAGAGAAATGAAGGTGTTAAGACCTCTGAACCAGGGAACAATGGTCGTAGAGGGAAAGAAGTCCTTGGAGATCAAGGGGGTGTGTGTAAATTTTATCTCAAGTGTAAAGAGCAAGGAAAGAGGATTTGACCAGGTAAGAGACTGAGGGGCTAAAATAAGCAGAATGCCACAGTCTCTGACACAGCCTTGGAAACACGTATAAACTGAGAGCCAGAAGACCAGTGTGGAGATATAATGGTGCTTGGTACAATGCAGGTAGAGATACATTGGCAGGTTTCAGGGGTCTAAGGAATAAAAGCCAGTCACTTCCTCCCAGCCATCTTTCAACTCAGTGTTCACCCACCTGAACTAGCACAGAAACACAGGCAGCAGGTGTGCTAACAACAACAACAACAACAACAACATGCTCATTTGTGCTGTAGTTATCTGTTGTGCATGACAAGAGATTGAAAATGCCAACATTGAAGGTGACAATGCCGGTTACAGGCAGAGGGATGAGAAAACACAACTAATGATAAGAATTATTGATTCATGTAAAACGTCCGCACAATAAAATGGGAATCAAATTCTCCAAGTCTAATGCAGTGGCCAAGGAAGCCTGTAACAAAGCTTTTCGGAGGTTGAGGCATGAAGATTGCCAGCTTTTGCCATACAATGAGACAGTGTTTTAAAACAAAACCAAAACCAAACAAAGAGTATCCCCTCCAAATTACTTTACTGCTTCAAAGGAAAAAGTTAAGATTTAGCAGAGAAATCTAGCAGACGCCCACCTAAGTAAGCCACATGAGCAAAGTCTGAATTGCCAAGAAGGGGCAAATGGACATCTTGTACCTCTGGAGGAGGGAGGACATCAGGTCACTTTATTGTTTCTGCCAGAACCGCAAGTGAGGGACATTCCACAAAATAAATTGCTGGTAAACTTATAAAGTGTGGGGGGGTGGGGAGGGGGAAGATAAAACCCTTGAGGAAACATTAAGACCAGATCTGAAGATATGACTATGTTCTGGAACCTATCCTGAGAAACTAGTAAAATTTCAATAGCTCTGTATAGCAAATGTCCTGGGTTTTGTTTATTTGTGGGTTTTGGGTTTTTTTGTTTGTTTGTGTTGCTTTGTCTTTTGCTTTTGTTTCTTTCATACAATCTTGCTTTTATGCAACCCAAGTGGAGATACTGAAATGAGGGGAAAGTAGTGACTTACAGCAACAATAATCACCTCATACAGCTTTGTGGGGTACCTAACATGCTTGACCGCTTCATCTGGCCCCATTCATGTGGCTATAGGTCCTACACACCCAGTACTTAAGCTAGTGGCTCACAATTCTCCAGCATGTAGCTCCTCCCCCTGGGGACCCTGGAGGACCCCAATCATGATGTTCCCTGGCCATATTCCATGAGGATGAAAAGCTGCAAGCCTCTGGAATACACATGCCATTTCTTTTTCTGTTCTTTCTTTCTTTCTTTTTTCTTTTCAATATTTTGATGGACAAAGAGGCCAGCCCAGACCCATAGGGTAGGGGAGAGAACTCTCCTTTTGGTGCAAGGATCAATGAAGAATAGTGACCATATTTAATTCACCAAGTATGCTCCTTGCTGGCCCTTCCCCTCTGATGTCTCATTTGGTCCCAGCTACCTACCCTCTGGGGATGTACACAAATGCCACCCCCTGCTTAATGTGTGCCTGGTGCTGAACATGGCATGCACGAGTGTGAGGTCATTTCATCATCACCACACCACTTAGGGGTGTTGGGCCATCGTAATGATACCTGGATGCAGAAGCCAAGCATCTATGCGAACATACCAGGTGTGGCCTACACCCTTCCAGAGTGACCTTCAGTCACTGTCCCCTGGCACCTCCAGGATGTGATTCTCCTAGTTTGTAAAAGCAAAGGATCTAGAGCCATCAGTGTTCATACATGTTCTGTATACCTTTCATGCCCAAGAAAGGGAAGCAGACAGGAAGCCTGAGCCATTGTTTAAGGAATGAGGAAGGGTCCACCTGATGTGACCTCCTCCATCTTTGGAAGAAATATGTCCGGGGCATTAGAACTCATCTTCAAACTGCCTCCTCATGATGAAGAGCTATGAAGGCCATCAGAGGTGCTGAGGCAGCAATGTATGCTGTATATTGGAAAACAGGGGAGGCTGCCTGGCCCCTTGGGCACTGACATGCACTTACTGGCCTGAGTTCTCAGTGGAGTGGGGAGGAGTTGCTCTGTAATGCTATTGATACCTGTATAGTCTGCCACATGCAAAGTCAACAACTTACAGCTCTCCTGGTTATGTTTGGGATGACAAAGGTTGACAATACTCCCCAAGCGAAAACACTTTAGAGCAACCTAATGGCAAATTCTCACTTCTCACAGTGATACACACTGTGGGACCTCATAGATCAGACCTGGCTGGGGGTAAGTGTTGTCTGTCTGTCACACTCCTGCCACATGGATGGGGCTGGCTCCAGGAACTTGACCTCCAAAAGGAGAAAGTTCACATCAGGCATGTAGTTGGCCCTTCTCCATAGTTCTGCTGGGTGGTTTTGGGAAAGCTCTGAGCATTAGTTTGCTCTTTGGAAGGAGGACAATGCTTTTGTGTGAACTAACTGCATAAACAAAATACTGAGCCCAGGACCTGACACTTAGATGTCAAAAATCCGTTACTGATCTACCATCTCAGATGATCAGAGTTGAGGGGTAGTAATTCCCAAGATGATGTCATAGGTGTGGTATCAGGTCTAATGAAAACCTAAAGGAAGAGTGTTCTTGTTTGGGGATCTCACCATAGTTGTGTCATTCAAGTCCCACTGGTTAAATGACACACATCTGATCTTCAGCATGGCCCTCTGCTTTGCTCACAGGTGTTGCTATTGTGGTGGTCTCCTTCTTCCTCTCAATGTACTACAACGTCATCAATGCCTGGGACTTCTGGTATCTCTTCTACTCCTTCCAGGTAAGCCAACCTCTGGTCAGAGCAAAAGCAAAAAGGGTAGAAGATGCAGGGCCACTCACCAAGTGGGGAGCTGGTAGAGGATGAGAACGCCAGCCTGTGGGAACCCTCTCAGTGAGGGGGGAGCGTGATGGGAGCCACAAGCCAAGCAGGGATGACAGAATCTGGATCCACTACTTATCACAATGTAAGCCAAACTATGCACTGTGTGTGCGCACGTGTGCATTCATGTGCGTTTGCATGTGTGTACACACATGTGCACAATCATTTCTGAGGAGCAGGTCCACAGCACTCATTGGAATATCTACAGGAATATTTTCAATGACAAGCATTTTAAACAGTGCATTATCTAAATTCTTGTTACTGATATTCTGGAAGTGTCTAGGCTTTGTGGAAAATAAATATGAGCCACAATTCCACACTAAAGCGCTGGAATGTTCCTCTCCACCAGTCACATTCTATCCCACAACACTCCCATCTTCATCCTTTTCACTCTCAGAGACTCTAATCCCACTGCCTCCATATCAGCCTCTTTCCAGATGGAAAAAGAAGAGAAGGACCCAGGAATTACCACTCTAATATCCATGCATTCCATACTTCACAGAACTTCCCTCCCCCTTACCCCTGCAGTAAATCCTCTTCCAAGGTTACAGGATAATGACACAGCAGACCTTCCACTTGCACTTCTATGGGCCATGCAGGTCCCCGAACATATAAATCTACACTGGCATGGCCATATGCACGACATGAGAGCTTTTGTTCAATCCCAGGAGCTACAAGTGACTCTATAGGACTCTACTTTATGGGAGGGTGTGGGTCCTTCTTAGTGGGTACATTTAGCAAAGCAAATATAAGGACCCTATCTTTACCTTCTGATGCAGATGAAGGGAGAAGATCACTGAAAATCTCTCAGTTGTTCCATGCCCTAGAGCTTCTTCATGTAGCATGTTCATTGGCAGGAACATTAAAAAAAAAAACAAAAACAAACAAACAAAAAAAAAAAAAAAACTGACGTCGAGCTCATCTCAAGCAAAGGACCCCAGAGGTATCCTCAGATTTGCAGCCAAATATGTGAAACAGTGTGAATTAGAGTGGCCTCAGCAGAGGGCCCAGAGAATGTCGGCTAGGCAACTGAGCTTAGAGGGCTTCTGTTTCTTAGCTGGGACCTGCTGCTGGTTCCATCAGACACCACAGTGTCTCCCTCCTGTGGCCTGTACATACGAATGGGCTCACTGCTCAAGATTCTAACTCAAGTACCTTCACAGCTTTGTTTTTAAATTATTTTTAAGTTTATCTTATTTATTTTATGTATATGCGTGTTTCACCTGAATGTCTATGTACAACATGCATGCCTGGTGCCTGCAGAGGCCAGGAGAGCGTGTCAAATTCCCTGGGACTAGAGTTACAGAAGGGGAGCCATCCTATGGTTACTGGGAATCTAACCTGGGGGAAAAACAGCCAGTACCCTTAACTAGTGAGCCATCTCTCTAGACCTACAACTGGTTTTGAACAGGGTAGCTACAAGGATCTGGAAAGACTAGGCCAGGAAGCCTCTGATCCACTGTACTCTCGTTGTTTCACATAAGCCAGGCTAGCCCATATTTACAGGATAAGGTGTGAAGCCTCCTGTCAAAGACGCTTCCTATCATCCCACCAAGCCCTTTGACCTTTCCCTTAACTGTCTGTTGATTCTCACTTCATTGAAAAGGATCCCTGCCATGGTCTGTCTGCCCACTTAATGGTAACGGCACAGGCTACGACGAGGAGTATGAAAAGGCTTCGTCAATGCAGTACTTCTGGTGCAGGAAAACACTCAACATCTCACCATCCATCCAGGAGAATGGAGGAGTGCAGTGGGAGCCAGCACTGTGCCTCATCCTGGCCTGGCTGATGGTGTATCTGTGCATCCTGAGGGGCACTGAGTCAACCAGCAAGTTGTGCTAGGGAGTGTGATGGGACTGAATCTGGTCCATGCTAGGTGCTGTCTCTTGCTGTCCAGAGTAGAGGCTCAGTGGGTCAGAAGGCATGGATGGTGTTATTGGCATGTCCCTGTACTAGCTGACAGTGGAGGGTGTCAGAAGTGATTAAAGTTGTAGCACTGAATCTGAAATGACAGGCCCCAGCCAGTTCTCACACTCACCTGTACCAGGTCATTTCATGGAGATATTCAAACACCCTGCTATTCAGTCCTTCCACCTCAAATGCCAGAGCTATTATTCTGTGGAGAGAACCTCAACATCAGACTAGCCAGCCTCTGGGGACTTTATTGTGTAGTTGGATTTGGGGTCCCATTTTCAAAGTGCTTTCAGGAAATCAATACTACCCAGAACTGTTGGGTTCTCCCTTGGTTTTTTGTTTTGTTTTGTTTTGTTTTGTTTTGTTTTGTTCTGTTGTGTGGTATGGGGTTTTAGTTCTTGTTTTGGCTTTTATTTTTAAAGTGTCTCCTTATGTACTTCAGGCTGGCATGAAACTGGCTGAACGGCCCAAGTTGGCCTCAAACTCAGTGATCCTCCTGACTCAGCCTTCTGAGTGTTGGGATTTTAGGCCACAGATATGCCAAAATACCCAGCAAAGGCCTTTTATTTGCCTAAGCTCTTTCTTTCTGTTGAAATGCCCAGGTTTCCATTCATCCTAGGGCTGGAGTATCTGCTGTATTTCCATCACCCGTACCTGTTTCAAACTGGGGTGAATGCTCCATATTCAGCTATTAGGTAAAGCAAATCCATAGTGGATCACGGTGTCTTATTCTTCTAACAGCCCCTCAGAGTAGATACATGAGGTCACTCCCAAAAAGGATTAGATAGGCAAAGTATTATTCGCAAAATCACAGCCAGGGACAGCAGACTCAGGACATAGCCCATATTTACTCCAAGCTCTTCCCATCCTATTGGTGACATGCAGCATGAATATTCTCTTCACATCCTTTGTGACTTAGTCATTTACAATTTTTTCTTCTTCTGACAATCCCATGAGACCCCTAGATCTCACTCTCCTGATCACCTGCCTGCCTTCTCCAGCACTGACATGTTTGTTCGGTTTTGTTCTTTCATGAGGCATCAAGCTTAGAACAACCTATGTCATTGAGATATTGCATGACAACCCCAATGTTGTTTCTGGCATGACATTTCACATTGTTTTCTAAGTCCCCATAGTGGCCAGCATCTTAGCCCCAAAGCACTTTGCCTCACAGCTGAGCAGAAGAATCAGGGTGTTCTTTCTCAGCTGAGATCAGACCTTGCAGCATCTGCTCTGTCCCAACCTAGACCAAGCATGATCCAAAAGATCTAATGGTGATGTCTCTACCCTTGAATATTAAAGCAGTCCTTTCCTCTCCAGGCCTCTTATAGTTGTGAAAATAAGTAGAGTCTGGACATGATGCCATATTAATCCTCACCATCTATTTTCTCTCCTTATACTATGACCCCCCACCCTGACTGAAATGCCCCAGGGTTCCATGTATGGGGAAAGATGCTGCCTTTTCCTTTTGTTTGAAATCTCTTTTATTCTCCTCTGAAGTTTTACTTATTGGTCAGAGTTATTTCTCCTGATAGGTTAAGCTAAATCTAGATCACATGTCCAGCCATCCTTCCCACAAGAAAAAGAAGGGAAGCCACTTTGTGAGGACTCTAGAAAGCCCAGAAGAAACACAGCCCACTGGCGGGGGTGGGGTAGAAGTCCAGAGCTTTCCCGAATGTCTTCTTAGTGCCCAGTGTTATGGACCCGGTTCAGCCCTCCCCCATGCCCCTGAATTTCTTTCACATCACTGGCAAAAGGACTCTTATCCATTTGCATCTCACCTGGTTTGACATATTAGATATTTGGGTAAATTCACTAACCCCCTAAATGTGTAAGAAGCCATGGTAAACATATATCCCACATTCTCAGTGTCCTTCTGACAGTCTTAGAAGTACATGAAGTATGGTGCCATGCCAAGGAAGAAATGGAAGACTGAGATTAACTGAAGCATATCAAGACATGGTCACTAGCTGGGTTTCTCAGAGGTGGATCCAACCTAAAGAAGATTGATAAAACAAAACCAACCTTGTGAAAAGTTTTGTTTTGTTTTGTTTTTGTCTATGAATCTAGGCATACATAGAAAGTGAATTACCCAAAATTTCCCACCCAGGGTAGGCAGATGTTTATCTGAAAGCCCTTACTTTCAGGCTTTTAGAAGTCAGGGTGACCCTGAGTCTGAGATTCCCCTGCCAAAGAGACTAAGAACACATCCTTAAATTGTGATGCATGTCAACAGGGAAAGAAGATTGGCTTAACCAAATAGACTTTTCTTTTTATGAAGAATGCACAAAATCAGTACATTTGTTGCATTTGTTGTGGGGACATTGCCCTGTGCACTGTTTTCTACATATGGACATGCCTAACCAGGCTCCCCTCGGATCCCATCCAGAAAACCCAGTTCTGCCCCTTAAGACACTAATTTCACTTTGGAGATAACATAGATCCTGTAAGTGATTAGTCTTTCTGATTTTCTTGGGACCTCAGAAAGCTGAGTCAAATCTGGCTGAAAAAACAAAACAGAACAAACAAACAAACAAAAAAAAACAAAAACAAAAACAAAACAAAACAAAACAAAAAAACAAAAAACGTGTTGTGTGGGCTCCTCCAGCCTTTCAGCCTTTCTTAGAGAAACAGGGGCTCGGGGAGTGTTGCCTCTCATGCACTGGAGAAGAAATTTCATGGGGGCAACAGACATGAGCAGCCATGTCCCACACTTTCTTTCTCTAGACCATACTCAGAACCTGTGTCCTACTCAGGACCAGTGCTACCGACAGCTCTTAGCAGCTGTGGATGCAGCCTAAATGCCAAAGAATTAAGGTTTTTGTGGGAGTGGCGGTCCCCATCTCTCCAGCAGTCTTATTCTGTTCCTGGATGCCTACAGGTGGTCTACTTCATCGCGTTGATGCCCTACTGTGTGCTGATATCTACTTGGTCCGTGGCCTCACAATCCACGGAGCTACCAATGGCCTGAGGTACATGTTCACACCCAAGGTCACTTTCTGGGATACCTGGGAGGAAGGGAAAAGAGGGTAAGATCTGTAATCATCAGAGCTGGTGTGAGCCCATGACTGGGCCAAAGACTATAGATATCCTGGAAGTTATGTTCTCTGTAGCCTGTCCTGCAGCCCTCACTACCACTAGTGACTAGTGCCTGTGCCTTCCTTCAGGTCTTCCTGCTCCAGTTCTCACCTAAAGCCCAGTCCAGACTCCCCACTAAGCTAGGGACCATGGACATCTCTCCAGTCATCTCCCTTATCTGATCCCATATTTTCTTAGACCTTTTCCCTCTAGGGAATGCTATGGTCCCGTCCTTAACGTTTTTTTTTTTTCCAGTCACCCTAGCCATTGTTCTTCAGTGTAGATGTTATTGAATTTAGAGTAGGGCACATTCTTTGCTGGACAAATGGCTGGAATCATATGACTGTATCCTTTCAAAATGGACACTCTTATTGCATAGGCCTTAAGTGTCAGTACTGGAGTAATCTCGAACTTGACTCCACATCCACCTAAATTTCCTGTGTGGTAAGACTGTTGTTGTGGCAGGCTGGTGATTTAGATGTTTTATGTGTTTTAGACTATTAGACCAGGCAATACTCAATTGCACTCTCCATGGGTAGGGTGCCATAGAGGGTATGAGAGGAAGATTGCTGAGTAGTTTACCTGCCAGGAAATACACTGGAGACATTCTGAGACATGGACCTAGAATTCAGCACCAAGTCATTCTGACTACCTGTGAGTTGGAAGTAATTTCTTCCCCCATCTCTGAGCTTTCATCTCCTGGGAGGGAAGAGTTTGGGATTAGAGCTCAGGATTCCTCAGCCCCTACCCTACTGGCCTTCTAGATGAAACAGCTAGCCAACCCCAAGGCCTGGATCAATGCAGCCATGCAGATCTTCTCCTCACTGGGCTTGGGGTTTGGCAGCCTGATTGCCTTTGCCAGCTACAATGACCCCTCCAACAACTGCCAGAAGCATGCCATCATTGTGTCCATCATCAACAGCTCCCACCTCCAGATATGCCAGCATCGTGTCCTTCTCCATCTACGGCTTCAAGGCCACATTCAACTATGAAAACTGCTTAAACAAGTGAGTCTAAGCTGTCCCTCAGAACCGTGGACCCCAAGTGGGAAGGCAAGGCTCCAAAGCCCTGAGCTGAAAGGGAGACTGGGAAGGACTGGGTTCCCAGAAGTCAAGGAGTAGACTAAAGACACCAGTATTGAGATCTGCAATGTGAGGGTCAGTTCTGTTTCCTCGACGTGCTAATTGCTGCCTTCTACCAGCACTAGAAACTGAGGGTCCAGAAAGCAAAGGCCGCCTTGCAGGGAATGGGACATTTAAGGTAGGCATTGCACTTAGCAGAAGGGGGCGTTCAGGAAAAAAACAAAACCAAAACCAAACAACAACAACAACAAACACACCAGTGTCTTCATCTCATTTGTAAGCAAGGCCTCTCTAGCCGAGTCTACTGTCTTTGGCTTCCCTCAAAACAAATGCTAATATGTCCAGTAGGAGGTCACTTACATGAGTAGCCATCTCTAAACTAGGACTTAAATTAATGGAAATCAGTATACATGCAAATCATTTAATTCGTACTGTGATATAAAATTAAGCTTAATAATTCTAGGCCAAATGTAGTGGTGCATGCCTTTAATCTCACCAATATGGAGGCAGAGTCAAATGAATCTCTTAAGTTTGAGACTAGCCTGGTCTACACAACAAATTCCAAGACAGCCGAGGTTGCATAGTAAGGCCCTGCCTGAAAATAAGTAAATATGTTTAAGTGATTCTAAACTTATTTCTAAGCGGTTGGTCAATGGCATTAGCCACATTCTTGTGTTGTCACCACCAAAGGGTACGAATCTGGCTATGAAGTATTGAATGCTTCCAACATCCTACCCAATCTCACTGGAGGCCACTTATCCAGATGTGAAGTAGCCTGTTGGGAGGTAGTTTCTGTTCTCATCTCTTCTGCACTGGGCAGGAGGGAAGAGGCTACCCACCTTCCTCCCAGGTTTTAGAGCCAATGGCTTTTTAGTGGTATATGTTAAGATGATAGTCTGCTCTGCAGGGTGATTCTGCTGCTGACAAATTCTTTTGAGCTAGAAGATGGCTTTCTGACAGCCAGCAACCTGGAGGAGGTGAAGGACTACCTGGCATCCACCTACCCAAGCAAGTATAGTAAAGTGTTCCCACACATTAGAAACTGCAGCTTGGAGTCAGAGCTGAACACTGTAAGAGGCCTGGAAAGGGTGGGCACTGCCTCTCTCCACACGGTCCATGAAGACTTGTGGAGAGAGACATGGTCCCCTGCAACAGTGATGAGAGACTGGACTCCTGCTCTCTCCCAGCTGCTACTAGGAATTCTTTTCATTTCCCTGTGTCTTTTTGAAATTTCCAAAACTTGAGAAAGGCAAAGGACAAGGTAACACACTGTCTTACTTAGGGTTACTTAGAGGAGGAGAGGGTTTATTTGGCTGCACTCTCACATTGCTGTTCATCATTGTAGGAAGTAGGGACAGAAATTCGAACAAGGTAGAAAGCTGCAGGCAGGAGCTGATGCAGAGACCATGGATGGGTGCTGCTTACAGTTTGCTCAACCTGTTTTATTTATAGAGCCCAGCACCACCAACAACACAACGGACAGTGTACTCTCCCAGCAACCATTAATTAAAAAAATGCTTTACAGACAGATCTTATGGAAGCATTTCTCAGCTGAGGTTCCCTCACTTCCAAGTTGACATAAAACTATCCAGCACTCAAACACCAATATTTCCAATTCTCAAATTAACACTATAAACCTTTTTGTTACATGAAACGTAGATTTTTATACAGGACAAACAAAATTATTTTAAGGACACACAATTAAATGTCCCTGAAATTAATAGAAAGTTTTCCTACTCATTGTAGACAAAATCCCTTACAGTTTTGTGCCCATGATACATTGTTTTTAAATTTTATTTATTAACATAATATCCATGCATGCCTATGAAGGGCCTGATGATTTGATACAAGTATGACATATATAGCCGCTAGACCAATGCCCCTAGCATTTCCTTCTCCTCATACATGGATTATATATATATATATATATATATATATATATATATATATTAATCTTCTAGTTATTTTTGTGTATCATGGATTCTTGTAGATTAGAGTTACCTACACTTCTGGGCACAGAAGCAGCGATTTCTGCTTCTAATTCCTGTGTTTTTGTGACTCTTGTCTAACCTCTGTCTTCACTCGCTGCCTTTCCATCTTCTTGGAGGTTCATTTATCACTTTCTACAAATGAGTGCAAAAATGCATTATTTGTCTATGATTTGTTTTATTTACCATGATGCCTGCACTTGTCTCTACCTTTACACTTGACAAGATTTCATTCTTTTTATGGCTAAGTATTATTCCTTTGTGGATACATACCCACGTGATTTGTATATGTTCACTCTTCCATGGATGGTTTTATATCCTAGAGTTTTTTTTAAAGGAATATCACAGTAAACATGAGAGTGCTGCTATATCCTTGACACATGGCTGTTAAGATCCCTTTGCAATAATATCTAATTGTGGTTTTTATTTGTATTCCCTTGAAGATTAATGATGCTGACTTTTTGTTCATATATTTGCTGGCTATTTGTGTCTTAAATTTTTAGATGTTTTTATTTTATTTGACACATATGAGTATTTTGCTTGCATGTGTATGTGTGTATGCCAAATGTATGTCTGGTGCTCGCAGGGGGTAAGAAGAGGGCTATGACAGTGGTTATGAGTTGCCACGTGGGTGCTGGAAACTGAACCCAGGTCTTCTGCAGGAGCAGCAGGCGCTCTTAACCAGTGAGCCAGCCCTGACGTCCCCTCATTTCTTTTTAAAGAAATGTCTATGTAGCCCATTTCTTTGCCCATTTTTTAAGGTGGACTCTTTGCTCTCCAGTTGTTTCAGCTCTAAATAAATAGAATTAAGGGAATGAGAGGTATTGGCAATAAAAGAGTCAAAATGCTAATGAAAGATGTCAAGATGACTCCAGGAAAGGAAAGATACTCTATGGAGCAGATGTCCTAGTTAATTTTCTGTTCCTGTGAAGAGACACTATGTATTATGTACTCTGTACTCTGTACTATGTACTATGTTCTATGCTTATCAAAAAAGCATTTAATTGAGGCTTTGCTTACAGTTGCTTTGGAGTCTATGATCGTGGAAGGAAGCATGGCAGCAGGCTAGCAGGAAGAATGCCTGCTTATATCTAATCCACAGGCAAGAGGCAGAGGGAGGGGAAGGGTGAATGGGGAAGGAGTAAGGAGGTAGGACATTGTAGAAGAAAGAGAGGATTGGGTTCAGCCTGGGCTCCCTCAATGGCATACACACTCCCTTCAACAAGGCCATCTCTCCTAACCTTCTAAAATAGTTCTACCCACTGTGAACCAAGGGCTCAAATATATGAGCCTGTGGGCACCATTCTCATTCAAACCATCACAGAGATCTTATTATTATTGTTGTTGTTGTTATTATTATTGTTGTTTTTGTTATTATTACTGTTGTTATTATTATTATTATTAATGTGTTCATACTACCCAAGACAGTTCACAGATTCAGCTCAATCCTTACCAATAATAATGTTCATAGAATCAGAAAAAAAATCTTAAAATCTACATGACACTATTGAATAAAAGAACAGAAACTGAAGTCATATCAATACCTGATTTTAAGGCTGTCTACAAAGTGTCTGGTATTGGCTTGAGAAAAGACAAGGAGACAAGTACAACATAGTAGAGTACCTGGAAATCCACCATATTTCTATCAAAGACACCAAGAGAATACATTGGAAAGCCATCATATCAATTACTGATGCTAGATCCACATCTCACATGCTGTACAAAAGTCCAAAAGTATGAAAAGTCTAAGGGGAAACAGGGGAAACACTTGAAGACATAGGTTTGTGTGTACCTATGTTTTGGGATAAGACCCCAAAACTTGCAACAGAGTAAAAACCAGTGGGATTACATCAAAGAAAGATCTTTCTGTGCAATAAAAGAAATAGTCAATAGCATGAAGAAAATATTTAGGAACTCACACACACATTCACAGAGTAAGGGGAGACTTAAATAAATAATATTGTTTTGTTAGCAGTTGTACTAAGTAATGACATTTTTAAAATAGTAAATACATAAAAAACAAATTTAATTATGGCATTTTAATACATAAGTTTCATTGCTCCTTATTCTTATTCACCTTCTCTCTATCCTCCCCTCTTTACCCCCTTCTTTCTGGTATAATTTAGAGGGAAAGTATATGTTGGAGGTGTAAGAATAGAGGAATTACTATAAAAATACAAAAAGAAGTCATAAAAAGCTGCTCAAGTAAGATGATTGTGGTTGATACATTGTTTATGAACTAATGAAGCAATGAAGATCAGAGAAGCAAAGCATCCAGGCTACCAGAGAGCTCTGTCCTGTACCAGGGCTGGAGAGATATTATTCATAGCAAGCTGGAGACTAATTGCCAAGAGTAAATACTTAATGCCCTGCTCCTATCTTATATATTAGTGCTGGGGATTAAAGCTGTGAGCTCTGTTTCTCTTTTAGACTGATTCACTTCTGGTGTAGCCCTGAATGGCCTTGTAAATCCAACATTAAGTATTTTTGAATTTTATATTTTCTTACTCTCTGTTGTTGACTGTGGCCTTCTCTTGTGGCTCACCTTTTAGTTGTAACAGGATTTGCTTTAAACTCTGTAGGGATATGGAAGAGTGTTATCTCTCCCTCCATCTTTGTTCCTGGGGATTGGGTTTTGATTTAGGAACATGCTTTCTCTCATTCACCTAAGTCTGTCAGATAATTTCCTTTGTGAATGTCTTTGCATATCTTCTGTTACATTGCTATTGTAAATAGTGTCTTTCTCCCTTATTTCTACCATTGTTTATGTTGGTGGCAGAAGAAACAAACATTTTTGTATGTTAGTCTTGTACCTTGAAATCTTGATGCATTTCCTAATGAATTCTCACAACTACAGATTGCTCATATTTTCTCTATAAACTATCCTATAACCTGTGGATATAATTTAGCACATTTCTTTTCAGTGTCTGTATTTCAACCCTTTTTTATTGTGGTTTCACTATTATTATTGATTTTATTGGAGTCTCAGGCACAATTGTTTTCCTGTACTTAGAGTAAATAAAGTTAATTTTTGATTATTGTGAAAAACAATTTTTTATGTTTATATTTTGTTTTTTTTTTTGATTTTTTTTTTTTTTTTTAGCAAGGAGGGCAAGGGCATGGTTTGGATGGTGTTTTTTGGTTGGTTAGTTTTGGGAGTATTTGTTTGTTTTTTGTTTTTTTTTTTTTTTTGTTTTTTTTTTTTTTTTTTTTTTTTTTTAATTTTATTTAATTTTATATAATAGTCCCATTAAATGAAAACAAACATTTATATACAATATTTGGGAATTTGGGTGTCGTTCTTTCCAAACTACTTCCTGCTGATAAGGGGCGCTGTCTTGGGGGATTCGAAGAAGATTCAGATATCCTGGCTGTAGTTTGTAGGGATGTTTTGTCTAGCTGTTTGGAATGTAGGATCAGCTTGTATTCTGTTTCAGGCAGTCTGGCATGATCAAACCACATTAGTCTGGAAGGAATCCACATCTTTTCATTTTCTGTGGAAACAAAAATAGAAATCCTTTTCCCCAGTAACTTGTCCTTCAACTTAAATTTTGGAGTCAAAGCACTTTTTTTTTTTTTTTTTTTTGTTTAATATATTATTTTACATGTCGATCCCAGTTCCCTCTCCCTTCCCTCCCTCCTCCCTCCCTCGCTCACTCCCCCTGAGCCCTCCCTCCTTCCTTCCCTCCCTTTTTACCCTCTCTGCCCTCTCACATGCACTCTAAAACACCCTCCCCCTCCCATCCCCCCACCCCAATTCCATATGTAGGGAGTGCCATCCAGTTGGGGTCATGTAGATCTGACAGGTTCTGTGAAGTAGGGACTAGGGCTTCTCTCCTGTCTCTAGATTAAGGCAGTTATCCCTCCATGGGGGATATGTTTGCAAAGTTCTTTTGTGAACCAGGGACACATCCTGGCTCCGCTGTCTGGGGTCTCTTAGACTGCTCAGTCCTTCTGGCTGAGACCCATAATCAGGGGGGCCTGAGTCAGTCCCATGCTGGCTTCCCAGCTATCAGTCTAGTGGCCCTTAGCTCCTCCTTGTTCAGTTAAGCTGTCTCTATGAGTTTCTGCTGCATGGTCTTGTCCTCTCCATCTGCATGTAGGTTCTAGTTCGACTCAGTGTTTATGTATGGGTGTTTGATCCTTTTTTCAACAGGCATTAGTTGAGGGCTCCATGGAGAAGTAAGTTGTTGATCTCACTCTCTGGGAAGGGCATTTATGATAGTCTTTCCACATAAGCTCAACTTGTTAGTTGAGAGCAATCTTATTGTTCTCTCGACCTTTCTTTGTGTTCAATTTTATCTTCAAACCAATATTGGCTCCCTCTTTTATCTTCTCTCTCTCTGTCTCTGTCTCTCTCTCTCTCTCTCTCTTTCCTATATTCTATTCCTAACCAGGCTCAATCTTCCTGGTCGCACATGTTTTCCTTTCCTCCCCCCTCATTTTCTCCTACTTCTCTCTCCATTCGCTGTCCTCCCCCACTTCACCTGAGCTCTGGGGGACTTGCCGTTCCCAGTTCTGTAAGGGACTTTATATGAATCTCTTAGAATACACCTTGTATCCTAGTTTGTCTGGTGATGTGAATTATAGGCTGGTGATCATTTGATATATATCTAAAATCCATATATGAGTGAGTACATACTGTGTTTCTCTTTTTGTGACTGGGTTACCTCATTCAGGATGGTTTCTTCAAGTGCCATCCACTTGCCTGCGAATTTCAAGATACCATTATTTTTTTTCTGCAGAGTAGTATTCCATTGTGTAGATTTGCCACATCTTCATTAACCATTCTTCAATTGAGGGGCATCTAGGCTGCTTCCAGGTTCTTGCTATTACAAATAATGCTGCTATGAACATAGTTGAACAGATGTCTTTGTTGCATGGATGTGAATCCTTTGGGTATATGCCTAAGAGGGGGATTGCCAGTTCCTGTGGTAAACTAATTCCTATTTTCCTGAGGAACTGCCATACTGATCTCCAAAATGGCTGTATGAGTTCGCACTCCCACCAGCAGTGGAGGAGTGTTCCACTTTCTCCACATCCTCTCTAACATAAGTCATCACTGGTGTTTCTAATTTTAGCCATTCTGGCAGGGGTAAGATGGTATCTCAAAGTTGTTTTGATTTGCATTTCCCTGATAGATAAGGATGTGGAGCATTTTCTTAAGTGTCTTTCAGCCTTTTTGATTTCCTCCATTGAGATTTCTTTCTTCAGTTCTGTACCCCATTTTTTAATAGGGTTATTTGGTGTTTTGTTGACTAGTTTCTTGAGTTCTTTGTATATTTTGGAGATCAGCCCTTTGTCAGATATAGGATTAGTGAAAATCTTTTCCCAGTCTGTGGGCTGCCATTTGTTCTTGTCAACTGTGTCCTTTGCCTTACAGAAGCTTCTAAGTTTGAAGAGGTCCCATTTATTAATTGTTTCTTTCAGTGTCTTTGCCCCTGGAGTTATGTTCAAGAAGTGGTCTCCTATACCAATTTGTTCAAGGGTACCTCCTACTTTCTCTTCTAAGAGGTTCAATGTGGCTGGATAGATGTTGGGGTCTTTGATCCATTTGGACTTGAGTTTTGTGCATAGCAACAGACATGGGTCTATCTGCAGTCTTCTACACACCCTCATCCAATTTTGCCAGCACCATTTGTTGAAGATGCTGTCCTCGCCCCATTGTATAATTTTAGCTGTTTTGTCGAAAATCAGGTGTTCATAGGTGCGTGGATTAATATCAGGATTTTCAATTCGATTCCATTGGTCTACCTGTCTATTTTTATGCCAATACCAGGCTGTTTTCAGAACTATAGCTCTGTAGTAGAGTTTAAAGTCAGGAATGGTGATGCCTTCTGAAGTTCTTTTATTGTATAGAGTTGTTTTGGCTATCCTGGGTCTTTTGTTTTACCATATAAAGTTGATTATTATCGGTGAAGAATTGTGGTGGGATTTTAATGGGGATTGTATTGAATCTGTAGATTGCTTTTGGTAAGATTGCCATTTTTACTATGTTAATCCTACCTAAGCAAGAGCATGGGGAGATCTTTCCATTATTTTTTTTTTGTTTGTTTTGTTTTTTTTTTTTTTTTTTTTTTTTTTTTGTTCTTTTGTTTTCTGGGGTGTACCATTGTCCACGGGAGAGATACAACACTTTCCTCTTTTTTGCTTGTTGTTCTAGTTAGAGTTATAATTGCTATGAAGAAAGGCCATGACCCAAAGCAAGTTGGGGAGGAAAGGGTTTATTTGTCTTACACCTCCATCAGGACCTCAAGGTAGATTCCTGTAGATAAGAACTGATGTAGAGGCCACGAGGTGTGCTGCTTACTGGCTGCTCCCCTCCCCATCACTAATTAAGAAAATGCCCTGCAACTTATGGAAGCATCTTCTCAGTTGTGGTCCCCTCTGTTCAGATAACTGTAGTTTGTGTTAAGTTGACATAAAACTAACCAGCAACGTTGTAGAGCTCTGGGCCCTGCCTACAGGATCTATAGCCTGACCCTCCATTCCTGCACAACTCAGACACCAAGACGCTGACACCCAGGCTTCGAGATCTAGATCCCACTTGGGCAACTATGGCACCTGTTCTAAGCTTTGGCATCCATTCAGTTGCCTTCTTTTGGTTCTGACACTTAGTTTTTCCTTGCTTTTTTTTGAGATTGGCTTTATGTCCAAGATGTTATAATTACTGATTTTATTTTATTTTATGTTTTTAGAATTACTTTCTTTCCCCTGCTCCTGCCATTCTCTCTCTCTTATTTCCTTTCCTTTCTAATATATATTATCTACTGTTTGAAATTTGGACTTTCATATCTCCTTCCTGAAATCTCTTAATTAATATTTAACTTAACACAGCTTAATGTTAGAGAGTATTCATGAGTTCCCTTTCAAAAAGTGAAACAATTTTAGATCACTTTCTCCTGTCTTTCCTGTCTTTGCATTTTTAAAGACAGAAGAATGATATAGAAATCCTGATCTTCCCACCTCTGCCTCCTGAGTGCTGGGATGAAAGGTGTGTGCCAGACCTGGTTCTCCTCTTCCATTTTAAACATTATTGTCATGCAGTTCTGGCCCTTTGAGCCTATAACTTTCTAAATACCGCAAACTTAGGATGTATAAGGCAGTGAGATCTGTCCCTGGGCTCAGGGATGGACACACACACACACACAAATACACACACACACACACACACACACAATTTTATTTGTAAATACTCTTTCTTGCATTCCAGCTATCTTTGGGAGAGAGGAGCTAGATTTAAAGTACCTTCCTGTGGGGCTAAATAGATTGTTCATCAGTTAGAAAAGCTTGGTGTTCTTCCAGAAGACCGGAATTTACTTCCCAACACTCACATCAAGTAGTTCAAAGTCACCCCCCAAAGCATCCGATGTTTCCTTCTGGCCTTGTGGGCACCTGCACACACATGGTACACAAACACACATGTACATGTACATATGCATATAACTAAATAAATCTTCTTTAAAATATTGTCCTATAAGGCAAGTTTTTTTGTTTATCGGGGTGGGGGGAGAAGGATGTGTTTTCAAGACAGAGTTTCTCTGTGTAACAGCTCTGGCTGTCCTAAAACTTATTTTGTAGACCAGGCTAGTTTCAAACTCACAGAGATCTGCCTGCCTCTGCCTTCTGAGTTCTGGGATTAAAGGTGTGAGCCATCATGCCTGGACAGGGCAAGATTTAGGGACTGTAAACTTTGTTAGATTTTGCTTCCACATAAACATTTGGCCCCATTTGTTTTCTGTCATTCTTTTTTCCTTATTTTTGTTTGTTTGTTTGTTTGTTTGCATCTTTTTGAGGCAGGGTTTTTCCGTGTATCCGAGACTCTTCTGGAACTCCCTCTGTAGACCAGGCTGGCCTCAAACTCAGAGATCTGCCTGCCTCTACCTCCTGATTGCTGGGATTAAAGGCGTGTTCTATCACTGCCTGGCAATGTATAAGAGTCTTTTTAAACATTGTTTTATGTATATTTTGTCTACATGAACCATGTGCATTCCCAGTGCCCATAGAAGTCAGAAAATGCTGTCAGATCTCTGGAACCAGAGTTAGCCACACTGTAAGCCACTGTGGGTACTAGGAATTGAACCCAGGTCCTTCGGCACAGAAGCATATGAACGCTCTTAAACACCAAGACACTTTTTCAGCCCCTGGCCCCTTTTCTTAAAGAACTTGTGCCAAGAGTAGTTTTTTTTTTTTGTTAACAGTTATTTTCTCCCAATACTTGGATAACATTTGCCTTATAATTCTGGTTTCAATCGTTGCTGCTGAATTTTTCTTTTATTTTGATTTAAATTAATTATGTGTGTGTGTGTGTGTGTGTGTGTGTGCGCGTGCATGTGTGGAGGTCAAAGGACAACTTTGTGGATTCAATTCTCTCCTACCTTTACATGGGTTCTAGAGATTGAACATAAGTTCAGGCCTGCATTACAAACAAATCTACTGGCTGAACTGTCTTGTCTGCCCTTCTTTTATTTTTATAAGTGAGCAGTCCTTTCTCTGACTTCCCTAAATATGTCCCTTTGTCTTTGGCATCTTTAGTGAATTTAGTATGGGTGGGTTTTTATTACCTCATCCAGGCCTGAACCTAAACACTATTAAACCTGCTGGATTTATGAATCCATGATTTCTTCTCAGTTTTGGCAAGTTCATACATACTATGTCTTAATTGTCACCTGTGTTTATGTCTTTTCTCCTTGAAGATCTTCATTTAGATTTATGTTAATCTTCTCCCTCCTATTCCACAGGTTTTATACCTCTTTGATTACATATTACACTCTCCATGTCATCATTTCATTGGGTTTCCTTCTATGTTGTTAAAAGGGAATCTGAGGTGGTTTAATGAGAATGTCCCCATAAACTCACATGTTTTAATACTTGTTCCCTACCTGGTAGAACTGTTTAGGAAGGATTAAGAGGTGTGGCCTTGTTGGAAGAGGTGTGTCTGCCTGCCTGCCTGCCTGGCTGCTGCCTGCCTGCCTGCTGCTTGCTGTATCCCTGCATGCCTGCCTGCCTGCCTGCATGCCTGCCTACCTGCCTGCCTGAGGCCTGCCTGCCTGCTGCCTGCTGCTATGCTTTCCTCATGATGATCATGGATTCTAACCTTCTGCAGCCATGAGCCCCAAATTAAACACTTTCTTTTTCATAAGTTGCCTTGGTCATAGTGTTTTCTCGTGATAACAGGAAAGTGAGGAAGACAAAAGTTGGTACTACGGGGTGGGGTATTGCTGTGACAGGAAGCTGGCCATGCTGCTTTTGGAAGGAATATGGAAAACCTGGGGAAATTGGATTAGGAAAGCTGATGACTGCTATAAGCAGGGTTGAATGGACATCCTAGTCAGAGCTTGGAGAAAACAGTGCTAAGATCATTGAGGGTTATGGATGCTCAGCTCAAGAAACTTCAGAGGGCAACAGTATTAGTGACAGTGTTAGGAACCATTCTTGTGGTGCTTGGGGAAAAAATGAGGATGCTTTCTGCCTGAGGGCAAATTGAAATAGTTGGACTAATTTTATAGGCAGAGGAGATTTCAAAACAGCCAATTATTAACTCTATTGCATGGTTTTTAGTAATCACTTTCATGTGTAGCTACCAGAAAAATAATAAGCAGGGCAAAAAGAAACACAAAATGCACAGTTTGAGGAGGGGAAAGAGCACTAATATAAGGAGATACCTGGTGTGAAACAGAATAAAGGGAGTGTTGTCTTTGGGTGAAGACCCCTCCAGCTCAACCTAAAACTTGTAAAAAGGAAATGCCTTTTGTATTTCTAAAAAGCTGCAATGGGGGAAAATGTTATGCAAATATAATTCAAGAAGGGGAACAGGCTCCAACTCAAATGACTGAACATGGCTTCATTGGCCAGGTCGTTCTGGCTTTAGATCCCTGAATGATACATGAGTAAAGGAGTTGTAGAATCTTCCTCCACAGTTAAGAAAAGCTTCTGAAGCGAGGTGTTTGGCATGGGAATCCCTTCAAGGAAACCAGAGAAGCTATATGTGAATTTATGAAAATGAAGCCTGGATTGGGTTGGAGACCTCAAGATGTTGGAGATGTCAAAATCATAGGAAATACTTACCAAGAAGCTTGGGACCAAATCAAGAGAGAAAGTCACATGTTGTAGCCAGCAGAACTTGAAGGGAAGAGCCATCTAAGCCCATTGGCAGCAGATTAGAGCTTTAAGATTTGGGGTTTGCCCTCCTGAATTTCCATTTGCCTATTAGCAACAGATTAGAGATACAGGATTTGAAGTTTGCCCCCGCTGGATTTCTGTCATGCCTTGGTCCAGTATTTTCTAACTATATTCTCATTCCTCCCTTTTGAAATGGTAATGTATATTCTATGCTGTTTTACATTTAAGTATATAATTTACTTTTTGATTTTACAAGGAGTTATAATTAAAAGTTGCCGTAGTTCTCAGAAGAAATTTAAAAGTGTTAACACTGAGGGGACTATTAGAGTTGGACAAAAGTCATTTCACATTATGATCTGGCCACAAGCCTATGGCAGCCAAGGTGTGGGGTGTGATGGTTTGAATGAGAATGGCCCCCATATGCGCATATGTTTGAATACTTGGCCCCAGTTGGTAGAGTTTCTTGGGAAGGATTAAGAAGTGTGGCCTCATTGGAGGAGTACTGATACTGGCAGTGGGCCTGAGGTTTCAGAAGCCCAGGACATTCCCAAATAGCTCCCTCTGCCTCCTGTTTGCAGAAAGGGATATAAGCGCTCATGGGCAAACACCATGTCTGCCTGCCAGCTGCCATGTTATCCCCATGATGGCCATGGACTCCAACCTTCTGTAACCATGCACCCCAAATTAAACACTTTATTTTCTGTGGCCTTGGTCATGGCATTTTGTCACAACAACAGAAAATAAGTAAGACAGAATCACTTTCATAGATCTTAATTGGCTTGATTCTGTAGTTAGAAAACATACTGGGCAAAATGAAATTCAGAATGTTCTACCCTCACATGTGCAGGATATCAAAAGAAAAGAAAATTATATATAGAAAGTGGAAATGAGGGGGCTGGAGAGATGGCTCAGTGGTTCAGAAAACTATCTGTTTTTCCAGAGGACATGGGTTCAATTCTCAGCACCCTGTAACTCAAGCTCCAAAGGATCTCTCTCTCTCTCTCTCTCTCTCTCTCTCTCTCTCTCTCTCTCTCTGTCTCACACACACACACACACACACACACACACACACACACATAGACAGACATGCATGTGAGCAAAACACCAATGCATATAAAATAAAATTTTAAAAAGAAAATGAAAAGAAGTATACAGAGTTTTCGTTGGGTAAAACTTATATTTGCTTTCTTTGAACCTTGTTTTAAGCAGTTGACTACCTGGCTCTTAGAGGCTGGCTGATGTGATTAGGTTAAGTTTCACAGTGTACAAAGTCACCATTAGTCCAATTTAAGTGCATCTTTAGGTCAAACTACATTCGATTGAACAGAATTACCCTGAGAAATAACTCCCTGTCCACTAATTTTCTCTTCAGCCATATCTAATCCAATATTAACATTACAGTGACCTTTTAAACCAATAATAATATTAATCATTGAAAAGACTATTTTTTTAAGTCATTGATTCCAATTGTCTACGATTTGTGGTGCTTTCTGTGGTAGTCATGGGCAGGAAAGTGAGATCAGAGTACCCCAGTAGGGTGTATTTTAACACTGACATTGTTAAGAATTGATGGCTCCTGATAATAATAGTGAAATAATTGTTGTGTGATATCTAATATTCACTTAAAAATTACAGTGTCATGTTATCCTTATCTGCTCCTGACACCTACTATTCCCACTGTGCTTACACCATTGAGCTTATTTACATTTTTGTATCAGTCAATACAAAATTGTGTTTCTATAACCAAATACCTAACACGGTCATGAGTGAGGCATTTATTTTATTTCTGGAGTGAGAGGTACAATCTATCATGGTGGAGAAGGATTGTACAATTCATGACAATAGACTCATGAGCCTAAGACTCTAACAATTGATGGACAAGGAAGCAAAGAACAGACAGGAAGTGACATCGGGCTATAAAATCTCAAGACACTTACCCAATGATCTAATTTCTCCAGTGAGAGCTCAGCTCTGAAAGTTATATGTGATGATATATTATTTATGATTCATCAAATCTTGCCTGAGGATTCAGAAAGCAAAGCCAGCAACAAACTATAGAGGCCAGGCAATGGTGATACATACCTTTAATCCTAGAAACGATACTAGCTAGCCAGGCAGTGGTGGCACACACCTTTGGGTAGATTTCTGTGAGTTCGAGACCTCCCAGGGATACACTAGAGTGAATCAGTCTAAAAGATTAACAGAGCTCAGGCCTTTAATCCCAGCTCTAGAGAGGCATATAAAAGACAGGAACCCAATGTCTCAGGGTGCATTGTGAGATTTAATCTCTAGCCACCCTGAGGAGAGGTAGCAGTCTGAGGTTTGCTGGAGAACTTGCAGAGACAGGATCACCCCCTTTTAGACTGAGGTAGATGTAAGAGCTAGTGGCTCAGCTGCTTTGCTTCTCAAACCTTCGGCTTGGAGCTTGAACCCCAATATCTGTCTCTGGGTTTTTATTTTTGGTGTTACAGTTACACACCTCTAAGAGTGCAGCAAGACAGGGAGGATAGACATTCCACATTTGAACTATGGTGTTTCATTCTTGTCCCCTCTGACTCACATGTGTATCTGGTGTCTTTTAATCATCAGCAGGCTGTCCAGGGCACGGGCCTGGCCTTCATTGTCTACACTGAGGCCATTAAAAACATGGAAGTGTCCCGGCTCTGGTCAGTTCTCTACATCTTCATGCTGCTGATGCTGGGTTTGGGGAGCATGCTTGGAAACACAGCAGCCATACTCACCCCTCTGACGGACAGCAAGGTCATCTCATGCTACCTGCCCAAGGAGGCCATTTCATTCAGGACACCAGAAGGTGGAGGCAGGGCATGGGTGGGTTACAAAATGCAAGACAATCAGTGGAAGGGTCTAATTAGGGGCCGTGTGATTCTAAGACAACTCCAGAAGGGCTGCATGGGTGTAGCTGTGCTCCTGCTAGGGAAATACTCAGTTCCACTTGGGTAAGTTGTTCTAGGAGCTGTATGTACATGTAATGTGTACCACAGAGACCCATTTTTAATTTCAACATCTTGCCACCCAGCCAGGATCATAAGAACACTCCTGTGCCTCCGATGGCTCTATATTCAGGATAGATAATGTCATTTCTGATCACATGTCCTAGCTATCATGTGGGAAGCATCCTCTTCCCTGTTCCTCGAAGCCTGATAGCACCTGGTATTTTTTTTCTGAATTTGGGTCTCTGTGGTCCACAGTACAAAGGCATGTAGCTCCCAATCCAGCACTTAATCCTCTCCTGAGGGAACCTCCCACTGGCTGACATTGTATGGTATGGCAGTGGGAAGGGCTACTAAGAATTCAGAGGCACCATGGAAAGCCTTTGGAAGTCAGAAGAAAACCTGGAAATAGTCAAATATTGACTCTGCCATGTTGTGCTACAGGGAGTTATCTGACAACACTGAGCCCTGGCACCCCGGTATAAAAGGGATCTCTGACTACTACCTTGGAGGCTTAATCTGGTCTGGTATATGACCAGAGCCTGGCAAGTGAGAACACCTACATAAATGTAAATTGTAGTTTCCTCCCAAACCAATGCTTATCTAGGGCCCCACACCACATTTAAGTCCACTTCTCACAGTCTCAGGGGCTATGTTTTTGGTATCTTCAGCATTCCCAGACGTTCAACCATTATGATATCCCCCGAAGAGCAACACCCTGACTTTTGTTGTTGTTTTCCTGCTCTGAAATACCTTACAAAGCAGCTCCTATAGCTGATGTGGGAACTCACCCTCCAAAGCACACCTAGGGATCGATGGCTCTTGTTGACATCCAATGTGGGATGAGTCAGGGAGTCTCAGAGAAATGAGCAATGATCTTGTGTTCCAGGTCTGGTGTGCCTCATCAACTGTGCCATCGGCACAAGTTCACCATGGAGGCTGGGAACTACTGGTTTGACATCTTCAATGACTATGCAGCAACACTGTCTCTGCTGCTCATTGTGCTGGTGGAGACCATAGCTGTGTGCTACGTGTATGGTCTAAAGAGGTAAGGAGACCCCAGATCCTGCCTGCTACAGGAGGCAGAGAAGCTGCAGGTCCACATCCATAGGAAAATCACCTTTCCTCTGTGCGCATGCCTGTTTTAGATAGCAGAACTGGCAGTCTGTTCTCTGCCCTCAAATCTCTGCTATCTCTTGCTTCCTCAGTTTACTTGTATCTTTCTTTCCTTTTCCATTTTCTTTTTCCCCATTTTGTATCATCAGATGGATTTTAGGCTCAAAGAGTGGGTGTACCCTGTGATAATACATCAGATTCTATTCCTGAACACTTAAGTGTCTGTCCCCCTACTCTCAACCTAGGCATAGTGACTGCCTTTCTGCACTTGTCATGCCTTCCTAGGGTCAGTCACAGACAGGGTCTCAAAAATCATGTACCCTCAAAGGTGAAAAAGAGGAACATTGTCCTATATCATTATTCTATTCTTTTTTCAGTGTGCCCATCATCTCTGCTATTCTAGACACCCCGGAGCATTGAAAATTTTCAGGGTCCATGCTACTGGCTTCAAGGAGCCTTTGTCAGAAAATCTTGGGAGTGAGCCTGGTGCACTTAGGTGAAGCCAATGTGCAATCAAATCTGAGAGCATGGTCAGAACCTATTGAAGGAGAGGGGAAAGTACGAGTTGTGTTTAGACATACTTACATCCAGAGCAACTTGTACAAATATAAATGCTCTGTTGAACATCTCTAGTTATGAGGGGGAGTCACCAAAACAGAACAGTTGTGCTCTTGGAAATCAGAAAGGTGAAGTAATGCTATCAGGAAATGCAAATGTGCCTCTGTTTACCGATCTAAAGGTAGTTGAACCTGGGAGAATGGAGCCTAAAAAGGGGGAATAAAGTCTCACACAACAGCCAACTTTATTAAGAACATCAGGAAATAACCACTTTGAGTGTTAAGAAAGATCATGTGAGTAAAGCTCTCATGAGTTCAAGCTGAGTATAATCACAATGACAGGCTGCACATGGGAAAAAAAAAACAAGAATTTCTATAGAGGTATAAATAAGTAATAATAGCCAGTTGGCAAGAATAATCTGAAGCAAACTATATGATACACCTGGGAGAGGTGTAGAAGAATAATCCTCCAAGAGCAATTCAGAGTTTTGGAGAAACTGAGGTCACGAGACTTTTATTTTCTTGGAAGTTTTCTCACAGGTACTCAGAATTGTTTTTTCTTCTTGAGAATGTTTCTTCCCTTTTCCATTTTTTCCTTTTTTAATTTTATGTGAGTTGGTGTTTTGTCATGGGTGTCAGGTCCCCTGGAGCTGAAATTACAGATGGTTGTGAGCTGCCTTGTGGGTGCTGGGAATTGAACCCAAGTCCTCTGGAAGAGCAGCCAGTGCTCTTGACCACTGAGCGTTCTGTCTAGCCCCAGCACTCCGAATTCTCACAGGAATGCATTCTTGGATTGTGTTAGGATACTCTTCCATCCACATTGTGGTTACAACCTGCTAAACCCACTTTAGATTAAAGAGCACCCTAAATTAAAAATGCATTTGTTATACCTGCCTTCCCTATCCATCACACTCAGAGCTGTCAAATGATCATCCCAGAGGCCATGTGATTGACGGGGTTACCAACATCTCCACAGAATACCCTGCTTCAGATTGCTTGCCCACAAAATGTTGGGTCTCAAACTATAGCTTCTACAGAATTCATTTCCCTTTCACACATTGTAGAGTGAGAAGACACTAAACTGAACAGGTCAGCCAAGGAGCTCTCCACATACAGTCAAATGCCAGTTTCTCCATGGGGACGTAGCTTTGCTTTATTTTGTTACTGTAAAAAGAGAAAGATCACTGTAGAATGATAAAAGATCAATTATAATGTTTAAAAGCTTACTCATATAACAGCTGTAGAATATACATTCTTATCAGCACACTGAAATTCCCCCAAATCAAATCTCAAATAATGTAGTCGTAATTAGAAGTCAACATGAATCATGAAGGTGGGATGCACCTGTAACCTACCAACTTGAGAGGCTGAAGCAGGGAGACTAAAGACCCGACCTAAACAATCAACCTAGCTAAATCCCATCTCCAAAGGGGAGGCTGGAGCAATGGCTCAACAGCTAAAAGCTCTGGCTGTTCTTGTAGAGACCATGGGTCCAGTCTCCAGCACCCAGTTGATGGTTCATAGCCATCCAGAACCCCAGTTCCAAGTAGGTATTATGTATATACATTATATATATATGTGTGTGTGTGTGTGTGTGTGTGTGTGTGTGTGTGTACATATACATATGTATATGTAGAATATGCAAATAAAATAAAAACATATCTTTCTTTTTTTAAAGGACAAGAATTGCAACACAAACAAAAGCAACAAACAAACAAAAAACAAACAAACAAACAAAAACTCTCAAGGTCTTGCCAACAGTGCTAAGGAGATTGGACTCTCTCATACAGGGAAACTAGAAACTCTTATGATTAATTAACAGTGGACTCACCAGGATGAGCAAATAATTGAAAATTGTATAACCTTAGTTTGCAGGGTAAGACTATAGAACCCTGCGTAGAGCTATCCTTGCTTTCTCTCCTTCCTCAGGAATTCTGGCGACTCAGCTTGATCATGTTCTGTATCGTGTTTCTGATAGGCACAGTGAAGTTCCTACCCACAGGCAGTCATCCATTAGCCTGAATTGCATCCTGGGAACACTCAGGTGGGGCTAAGCCTGACTGAGTCACCTGCACTGGGAATCTGGACACCCCAGAGAACTGAGATTCATCCCTTTTGTTGAGATGATTTTTAAATACAGTTGTGACCGAGGTCTGAGTGAAGTGTAAATTTTAAAACAGACAGGACGCTCAAAATTCATGATTTATGATTGCTTGTCAGTTGTGCTCCTGAGGCTACATGTGTCACTGTACGTGCAAGGTAGGAGGGAACCCAAAACAATAGTGTCCCGTTGCACTTATTAGTAGCTCAGGATGTGCCATCGTGGGAGCGTTTATACTATAGAAATTTACAAGCACATAGATCGGAGTTTTTCTGCAGTTTCCAGTTCAACATCAGCAGACACAATGGTGGGAGATGTTATTCTATATATGTTTCTCATACTGGTTAATAAATAAAGCACTGTTGGCCAATAGAAAAGGAAGATAGGAGGGACTAGGAGACAAGGAGGAAGAGGAAATAGTAAGGAGGAGTCAAGATGGAGAGTCTGGAGAAAGCAGTATGCCTACCAGCTCCCTGGTAAGAGAAATACATAGATCAGTAGAAATGGGTTAATAATTAAGACAGAGCTAGCCGATTAGAAACTAGCACCTGGCCAACAGCAAATATCAAATATGGAGTCTTGGTGTTTTCATTGGGGCTGGTGCGGCGGCGGGACAAGGCAGGACAAGACCAAGCGGCGGGCAGAAAAACCGTACTCCTTACACACAATCGTATCTTCATGAGATATTTTGCAGTAACCCTTAATAGTGGAAGTCTGAGGAGCCCAGAAATCCTAGAATTTGAGACTCATGACAGAGAAAAAGAATGTGGCCAAAGGTCAATGGGAGGGTGTGAACTGGCTACCACTGAGGTTAAGGCCAGGGGGGAGGCACCAGCCAACCAGGGAAGACACACACCAGGGCCTGACAGGACAGAAAGCTGAACAACAGGAAACACAAGGGACTGGAATCCAAAAGAGAGCACAGGAGTGGGTCCATTCTACCCTGAGTGTTGTCTCAGAAGATGGAATCACCCTTGGCACATGTGGTCTCCCTGCCAGAAGATGAGGAGCTGCAGCCCAAGGGCAGCCCTGAATGCCCTGACCAGCACACAGGAAGACTGGGCCCAACCAAATATGCCCAGCCTGGGGTTGGGGAGAAGGGGGAGACCAAAGTGGGACAACCCCAGCAGTTCTTACTTACCTGCATACCCTATGCCATGGTCCTGGGCAATGTGTGGCCCTTCCCCCACCTGAGCCAGACATACTGCAGAGGTGAGTGCAGTTTGCAGGGACAGCAGTGTCTGAGTAGCTGAGTGCTTCACATCTCAAACCCTCACCTTCCTGGAATCTGTATGAATTATAGGACTAGTGGATGTTACCTCCAAAGATCTGGCCCACAACCCAGCAAAGAAGGAAGGTTGGGCTTTGCTTTCACAGACAGGGCTTTTGTGCTGTCTAAAAAAAAAAGAAAAGAAAAGAAAATAAAGAAAAAAACTTTCCCTTTCCTAACTTGAAGTCATGAAACCTTTCTGTTCCTCCTCTGAATTCTTAACCACCGGGTTGTGGATATGGAGCTGTGTTCTACTTCCTTTCCTTCCTTTTTTTCTGTATAAAATATGGTATCTAAAAAGGTTCATTATATTATGTTGTTGTATTGTTGTTGTCATGACAAAAAGATTGCAGAGCTCTTTTGCTTGGATTATATCCTTGAGGTTTGAGGAAGTGATGGAAAGTTTGCTCGGCAGAGCTGAGAAGGTGCCCACACTCCCACCTTGGTAAGAGCAAGCAGTCTGTCACAAAGACAAGTTGATGTGGGCCATACCAGGCCTGCTGTAGTTGCTACTTGGTACTTTGGGTTAAAATTAGACTATCTTATGACCTTTGTGTGTTAGAGCCCAACTCCAAACAGCTGTGGGGAACATGGCTATGGCTCCTCCTCCCAGGTGTCTCTAAGAATCCTCACAGGCCTCTGCCTCCTTCAACATCAAGCTGAAAGTTAAACCTGAGTGTTTAAAGAGTAGAATTCTTCTCTGCAAAGCAGGCTCTGCGATGAATGTTTCCTGTTCCTGGACGGTGTTTTGAGGAGAAATGTTAGGAAGGTGGTGGTGGTGCGGTGTGTGCGTGCACTGGTTGGGGACATCTAAACAGTACCAATATGGGAAAGGGGAAGATCCCAGGTACCCTATCAAATACTCATGGGAGTAAAGGCTGATAGACTTAGGCCCACCCCCATTCCAAAGGGATAAAGCTATTGCTTTCCCTTTCCCTGCAATTGTTACATTTCTCATGGGTGTCTCCCATCTGTAATTTGAGAAGACCTCTACATAGGCTCATATACCAGACTCAAAATTGTGGAGGAGGACTTGGAAGTGTCCAGACTGTTGCAGCACTCTCGCCTCAAGTGAAGGAACCCTCCCTAACCAGGATAAGCTTGGTGAGAAGCCCAGACAATTTCCACCTCTACCAGGAATAAGGAAAGTAGGGCTTCTGTCTGTGTGTAAAAAGTAATTGATATCATTTGGCTATCCATGTGATAACTAGGGTAGAGGGGTAAGTCACAACTCCAAAACCAAGAGACTTTGGACTCCAAGGAACCAAGAATCTTCTGGAGAAGGAAGAGTGGGAGGGGTGGCTATCCCCTGCACCCTCCACCTTTAGATTGCTTCATTGCCGCTTGCTGGCCTCTTGAGCTAGGATTGCTAACTATTAGCACCTTGAGGTAGGCTGTCTTGGGTAGGGAAGATTTGCTCAGCTTTTTTCTTTCCTGAGATGTTCTAGCCCACAGGCAAAACCTGAGTTCATCATGAAGTTTTCCAGCTTCAAGGAAGAGATACCGACCTTGCTTTTGTATTTGAAGTGGGGATTGCCTGAAATTCCAATGGAGCCTGTGAGTGAGCTAGCAGGGCAAGTTTCTAAGTAGGAAATCGTTGTTGGGTGGTGTCACCAATTTACCCAGAACTCAAGTATTTACAGCTGTGGCATGCTAGAAAAAATGACCCCTGCATACAACCCCCCATGTCCCTGGTGTACTGGGCTGTTGGGTGGGTGCGCGTCAAAGAAAGTGTCAAGACTACTTAACTGATGGCTGTGGGTCAGGGTTGTGTGGCTGGAAAAAAAATTTATTTTTTTCGGATTTTCCAGATAGGGATTTTCGGTGTAGCTTTGGAGCTAGTCCCTGCGCTTGCTAAGTAGACCACGCTGGCCTTGAACTCGCAGAGATCTGCCTGCCTCTGCCTCTCTAAAGCTGGGATTAAAGGCATGCATCACAAAAGTCCAGCAGGGCTACTGAAATCTTAAACATTCCTGAGCCCCAGGATTGCATTCCCAGTGAGGTAACTATCAATCATTGAAGCTAAAGGAGACTTCCAGTTGTTTAAGTCATAAGGCACCAGCACTAAGATTAAAGCTCATGTGAATTTTCAGCAGCACAGGGTCAGGTGCTAAACAAGCAGGTACAGGCAAAGAAAGATCAGCCTGCCTGAGTTGGGAAGCTGGAGACAGGGGCTTTGCTGGGGTGGTCGTGCTCTTTGTATCTGGCATCTCCAATATTGGTTTCCCACAGTTGGATATAGATTACCATTTCACTTATTCCTGCCTGCATTTTTGCTGGCCCATTATGATTACTAATATTATTTTTGAGAGAAACATTTCCTCTATTCCTTTGGAGACTGTCCTAGAACACTTTCTGTAATAAAGCAGGTTTGGAATACAACCAGAACAATTTTTGTTAGCCTACCTAATGTTGATGGGATTGAAGGCCAATGTCACCAACATCTAGTCTGTTCTCCTTTTTTCCTTTAACTTTGTCTGTAAACTCACATTTCTTCTCTCTTATTTTCTATTTCTATTTCCTCACTCTCCATAGGAATCTAAACCTGGGGGGTGTTTTCATTTTCATGTAAGACTGTGCTCAATATAAGAGCTTCCTACAAATCTTCAAGTGAAAATTGGTTTTACTTTGTCACTAGGAAACGCAAAGAACAAAAAGGACCTTGAAAAGTATATCATTTGATTATGTCCAACTTGGTATCTTGTTGAGGTAACTAACACAAAGACATGGAAATGAAAACCAAAGTAGGCAGGGCAGCCGGAACGTTGACCATCATTGCTGGATTTTCTCAAACAACTGTGCTGGCCTTGTGAAATTTAGCATTATACTCCCTAGCTCCATCTAAATCTCCAATGCTCTTTTACCACCTTCCAACACATGCCACAAGATATCTGTGAGAGTTTAACTTCCACAAAGTGTGTTGTCTCTCAGGAAGACAAACATTCTTGAATGATAGATATCCAAGTAACATCACCTCAGTGGGTACGGTATTATCTCTGAGGAATGTGAATGAACCATTTCAGTATATATTGGACTTGTTTTTAGGGGACCAGAGTTGTTGTTAGTCATCAACATCCTCATGATACTTGTGGCTCCTGCTGCATCCTTTTACAAATTAATGCCTCTCCTCTCCTCTCATGAGGGTAAATCAATGCAAAGTCTAACTTGGATTTGGTTTGCTTTGGAAGAGTGGGATTATATTCCTCTTTGCTGAACCTGGGCCATTCAGTGGGGACTAAGAGATTCTGCATTCACGGAAAAGTCTACCAAGTATTGATGAAGGCTTTTCATAAGCATACAGCAGGAGCCAATTTGCCTAAACTCAATACCCTATATATCCTCACCTGGGTCATCACAGTGCCATTGCTAGCTGATTGCGGTTGGATATAAAGAAATGTATCACTTAGAGTCAGAGAGTTCTGCTCCCTTGTTTTTTTTAATTTAATTTTATTTCATTTTATTGTTTATTTTGATTGTTAGGCCAAATGGATTCTATGCATCATTGCAGACTGTCCTGGAACTCAATCTTGGGACCAGACTGTCTTCAAGCACACAGAAAATAGCTTGGCTCTGCTTCACAAGTGCAGGGATTATTGATGTGTGACACAACCACACAGATTTTATTGTATTTTTGTTTCTGGGGAAGGGGTATGGTGGCAATGCTTTATCAGTGCTTTCTTATATCCTTCAGGATTAATTTCATACAAAGTGTTCTGACCACAGTTTCCCTTCTTCGACAGCTCCTTCTCCTCAGCCAAATGCAACTGTTGTTATGGTTATGCTTCTAGTTCACTCTCTTTCACACATTGCTGTGTTAATGCAACAGCTGTAATTACTTTTCTCCATGAATCCTGGAATTATCAGTTTTTAGATTCTGCATGTGGTTTAGCCATGCACATGATTAAAATCAGTGAAATCTGAGTACCACCTGCCATTGCAAAAGAACTTTTACGAGGATTTCAACTTACAGGCAGAGTATGTCAAGAAAGGGCAAGCTCTCTATCACTGGGTTTATAGCCTTTAAAATTGGTGACACATAAACAAAGCATTACACAGGATCAAGCCAACTTTCATATAAGGTAGCCAATCATTCTGTTGTACTGATAGTCACATTAATAGAGGAAATTAGAGAAAGATAGAGTGATAAATTTAGGGACATGGCTTCATTTCCAGCAGAAGTCAAATATATGAAACTTAAAAAAAAAAAAAAGAAACCAGAAAGGGCCTGGTAATTGTCTTAGTAGTTGAAAGACTTTCTGTCTTTTTTTTTTCAGCATTTCTCTGTATACCCATTTCTTTTCTAGAACTCAGACTGAAGTCCTGGTGAGCTGCCAAATCTCTGCTTTCAGATTTTTGAGAACAGAGGCTTGATTCATCATCTGTGGCTAAAAGTTGGAATTTTGTTATTTATTTTTCATTACATGAGACCTGAGAACTATAGTAGCAGAACAATACTCCGGAATCAGTTGGTGTTCTGCCTTAGGGACTGTGTGAAATTTTTGTCTTGATGTTTGTTTGTTTTTCTTTTTGTTTTTTAGTTTGTATTTTGTATTAACTGTCTACATATTTACATTACCTCCACTGTCTCTCCCTTCCTTCCTTCTTCCTTTCATTTCTTTTGGAAACTGGTTTTGTCTTTGTACCTTGAGAGCTGTCTTGAAACTCATTTTGTAGGCCAGGCAGAAGTGAAAGTCAGAAATCAAACTGTCTCTATGCCTCTACCTCTGCCTCTGCTTCTGCCTCTTCCTCAGAACCACTGTGTACCAATCTCCGCTGGAATACTCATATATGCATGTGCCATGCTTTCCAGTTAAACATTGGTTGAGGAGGGAAAGCCTACATAGCTGATAGGAATTCAGTTATTTTCAGGTTTATGAGGAAAAATAAACTTTGTTTTGTTTACTTTATATTTTCACTTGTGTTTTTTTTTTTTTTTTTTTTTTTTTTTTTATGCCAGCTCGTGTCCCTTTATCTGTGCTCCACTACATGGTGCAGGTCTTCTTTCTGAGAACAGATATGAAAGCATTGAGCTACTTCAAATTAGTTTACCTCTACTACTGTTGTTGTTGTCACTATACAGCAGAGATTGGCCAAGCCATGCATGAAAGTCCAGCCCTGTCAAAGAGCAAAGGGGACCTTTCTTGCTGCAGGGCTTAACAAAGCTTGGCCCTAATTCTCTTGTACTTGTAATTATGGATACATTGTCAACTTTAAAATCATTGAAATCCTTTTATTCCTCTTGTCACTCTCTAGATTTTTACTGAACTATTGTCATTTGTTTATTTTTGGCTTTATCATTGAGTGTGTGTGTGTGTGTGTGTGTGTGTGTGTGTGTGTGTGTGTGTGCATCTCATCTGCCTCCCTGCCAACGGGCCTACTCAGTTTGAGCATGAATATGTTCAGATATGTTGTGAATCCTACTCAAATGTCTGTGTTTTTTAAAGGTCATAGGCAACCCCATTGAGAGTGTACTTTGATCACCCAAAGTGGTCCATACAAAGATGTTGAGGACTGCTATTCTAGAGTGTCCTGCATGATCCTCTCTGTGTTTACGGAGATAATGGAAAACCTTGCAAAATCTAATGAATCTGTTGCATAGAAATATAAAAATTTAATCCAATAAATCTCAGAATAAGGATGAAATTGTATTTTAGGTTCCCAACTAGGAAAAGGCACCAGCAGCATCTCCAATAGTCATGGGGGTAGGTGGAGATACCTGCAGGATTAAACATTCAAATGGAAGATGAAGAGCTGGTACAGGTCTTGAGGGGAGCCTGTATGAGGCTGTGGAGGGTCCTTTGAATTAAAGGGAGCAAGGTGAATGCTGACAATTCCGGGCCTCCTGCTGAGTGGTGAGGCATTGGGGAGCAAAGCTTTTGCTTCAACAACAAAGGGCCACCTCTCCTGTTCTTTTCTCTTTCTGGTGAAGTGATTACTATGTCCCTGGGATACCTTCCTTGCTGCCTCTGATATTTTTTTTACTTGTGGATTTCCAAGAGATGGACTATTGAAGTCCAGTCTGACCTTAAAGTTTATATAAAGAAAGATAATTTTGGACGACCAGACTTGGGTTCACCTTCTAGAGCTGAGATTGTTCAGGACACTTGCTAGTTTCTCCTCTTAATGCTGATCTTGCTTTATGTACTGGACTTGGTGAGAGTCGTACCTGAGAACTTGTTTGTGTGACACAGCCTTTCCTCCAGTTTGGGTTCTTTTTAATGTAGCAACGAACTGGGGGCCTCCACTTACCCAAATGGGACTGAGCTAGGCTACCCTTAAACAGAAAAATGTGGTCTCACTGGAGACCTGCACCAGTGCTCTTTCTATGGTGAGGAACAGCAGTGTTATTCGGCCTTCCTCCAAGGCAAGGTGAGCAGTTATTGCCCAGCTCCATAAGCATCTTTTCCTCTCAACCTCTTGAGTTAAAAGAAGCAACAAGGACAGTGTTTTCCCTTCTGCCCATCCCTTCCAGAGAAAGAGGGAAGCTCAAAAAAATTCAGTGAGTTTTATTGGTGGCATAGACAGCTACCCCTTGGTCCTCCACAGTTGTTGAACTCAGAGGTTTTAAGGATGTCTGCCTTCTGCTGATGGCATGAGACATGTGGATTAGGAAGTTTGGAAGACTTACCTACCATTGGCCCAAGCAACATGGAGAAAGTCGACTACCAGATTGTCCACGGACCTTAGAACCCTTGGCAGCAGTTGAGATGAAAGGCAGTATTGCTCAGTAGCTAGTGTTGCAACTTTTGTGGGTGGAGCTTCATCAGTGTCTTGGAGGAAATGTGTGTTGCCAGCAGCTGGCCTGTCTTTCTGTTATGAGAGCTTTTTAATTAAACATTTTAAATGCCTGTGTTGTCTCTTCACAACAATACAAACCTCACAAAGACAGAAGTTACTACCAGGGCCTGGGGTATTGCTATGATAGGCTGGGCCTATGATATAGTTTCCTAGATGAGTTCTCAGTAGTGTTGTTCTGCAAGCTTTCCTCTCCCTTTATGACTCTTCATTGTGATTTTTTTCAGGGCTATAAGCAATTTGAAGAGCCAAGAAATGGTGCATGTTTAACTCCCATTCATTTCCCTCTAGGTGAATACAGCATGAAGACCATGTCATGATGTAAGTGTGAGAAGCCCCAGGATTTTATAACTATATTGGAAAAGAAGAAGACATTTCTAATGTGAGTATCACACTTACTCTTCCTCACATGCATGGGTTATTTTAGGATGCAGTGACCTATGATGATGTGCACATCAATTTAACTCAGGAAGAGTGGGCTTTGCTGAATAATCCCCAGAAAATGGTCCATGAGTATGTGATGCTGCACACTTAGAGAAATCTCACTGCTAAAGATAAGATTTCATTTACATTCTTGCTTGAAATTAAGGGGACAGGTATCCTTGCTTATTGATACTTTTGTCTAATTTCAATTGAGTAAAGACAAAATTAGTTGAATAAGGCATAGTTCTTAGAATTTTTAATATATTAACTTACATTCTGTACTATTTCGATTAATATATGATATATATTCTGGTCTTATATTTCAGGCTACATTTGGGAAGAATTTGCTATTGAAGAACATTGTCAACGTTCTAGAAAAAGTGAATGGTAAATACATTAATTTATACAAATTAACCTCTGAAACAATTTTAATTTTTCATGCAACTTTTACATAAAAGCAACAGTGTACATAAGCACAGCTTAAACTTTATTGATTTTTCTTAATTTCTCACAAACAAGTACCTCAATGTCACATAGCTATTCTGGGTTTTCAAGGAATTCCTGTGGAAAAAAAGACAAGGATACAATGACTAAACACATACCACTGTTTGAATTATAGCCCCCATGAAAGTTAGGCTGTTTTTGCAAGACCCAGTTTCTCTGTATAGCAGTGCCTGTCCCTGGCATTTATTCTGTAGACCAGGCTGCCCTTGAACTCAAACATTTACATGCCTCTGCCTCCTGAGGGCTGGGATTAGAGTTTCACCTTTGGGAAATATAAAACCATTTGGGATACATGAGGAATAGTTATTACAAATCGCTGAGGCTCTGAATAATCATATCAGTGTAAATTGAGTGGCACTGATCTTTCTGCAGTGAGAACAAGAGGTACGGGTGTTGCTGCCTTATTTGAGACAGCAGGCATACAGACATTTAGGGGCTTGTATGGGAAACTTAGTAGGTATAGGCATCTGCACCTCCATGATATATGCCTGAAGACATGAGCTCAATCACCAGAACACATCCATAGAAGATATATCTTATGGCATCTGCATTCCTCAAATGCACATCATGAGCAAACATAATGATAAATAGAAAGAATAATATTTAGTCATTCTTACTGGGATAGCACAGGCTCTTCCTGATTTTGATTATTTAGAGATCTTTCTGCAAAATTTGAGTTTATGTGAGTTTTAACATCCTAGTTAGTTTTGTTGTGTTGAGTTTTGCCTTATTCCGATTGGCTCCAGAACTTTACCAACCATTTTCTTTATCACAGGAATTTCTGGATAGGGTTATTACCGAAGAGGAGGGAAGCCTCTTGAGACAGCTTATCACAAGCATATATGTTGCAATCTTGGCATTGTGCTGACCTTGCCCCCAAACTATGGGCAGGACATGCATGCCCAACATGGCCACATCATGGATATCTCTTCTCTCCCTCTGCTCTGTGTTGGCTAACTTTTTCACCACCCTTCTTTTCCCTCCAACAATGAACTCCAGGTGGCCTCATTGAGTTTCTTGTTTGTGTTTCATTGCTAACTGCTGTAGCAAATGAACAACTATATCCATCTTTCAGGAAGAATTGAGTACCCTTTGTAGTGAGTTACAAGGGAAGCCAAATTTCAGGTGTGTCAGTTCAGAGTGATTGGGAGCTGGTGGTTATCTAAGCCAGAGGAATATGTTGTGAGTTTAGCAATGCAAATGGAAGCATTCTAGTTGGAGGAGGGATACATATGAGAAATGTGGAAGGAAGTTACTGTATTCACTCTTACAATATTTCTGTTTTATAGAGCATAATAATATATTTTTAAATTTTTATCAATTTATTTATTTATTTTTATAACCAAGTCCATTTAAATGAAAACAAACATTTATAGACAATATTTGGGAACTTGGGCATCGTTCTTTCCAAACTACTTCCTCTTGGTAAGGGGCACTGTCTTGGGGGATTCTAAGAAGATGCAGAAATCCTGGCTGTAGTCTGTAAGTCTGCATTGTCCAGCTGTTTTGAATGTAGGATCACCTGGTACTCTGTTTCAGGCAGTCTGGCTTGATCAAACCACATTAGTCTGGAAGGAATCCACAGCTTTTCATTTTCTGTGGAAACAAAAATAGAAATCCTTTTCCCCCAGTAACTTGTCCTTGAACTTAAATTTTGGAGTCAAAGCATTTTTTTATTTAATTTATTATTTTACATGTCAATCCCCATCCCCTCTCCCTCTCCCTCCCTCCTTTTTACTCTCTCTACCCTCTCATATGCACCCTAATCACCCTCCCTTCCCATCCCCCCCCACGCGAATTCCATATGTAGGGGAATGTAATCTATTTCGTGTCATGTAGGCCTGACAGGTCATGTGAAGTAGGGACTATGGCTTCTCTCCTGTCTCTAGGTTAAGGCAGTTATCCCTCCATGGGATATGTGTTCGCAAGGTCCTTTTGTGCACAAGGGATCATCCTGGCTCTACTGTCTCAGGTCCCTTAGACTGCTCAGTCCTTCTGCCCAAGACCCCTATTCAGGGGGGCCTGAGACAGTCCCTTGCTGGCTTCCCAGCTATCAGACTGGTGGCCCGTTAGCTCGTCCTTATTCAGGTAAGCTATCTCTGTGTTTCTGCAGCCTGGTCTTGTCTTCTCCATCTGCATCTGGATTCTACTTCAACTCAGTATTTGTGTATGGGTGTTTGCTCCTGTTTCCAACAGGCATTGGTTGAGGGCTCCATGGAAAGTTAGTTGTTGATCTCCCTATCCGTGAAGGGCATTTATGATAGCCTTTCCAAGGAAGCTCAATTTGTTAGTTGGCAGCAGTCTTGTAGTTCTCTAGACCTTTCTTTGTGTTCAATTTTATCTTCAAACCAATATTGGCTCCCTCTTTTATGTTCTCTCTCTCTTTCTCTCCCCCCTCTCTCTCTCCTGTCTTCTATTCCTAACTGGGCTCAATCGTCCTGGTCGCACATGTTTTCATTTCCTCCCCCTTGTTTTCAACTACTTCTCTCTCCATTCTTCCCCTGTGCTCTGAGGGACTTGTCCCTTCCCGGTTCTGTGAGGGACTGAATATGAATCTCTTAGAATACACCTTGTATCCTAGTTCCTCTGGTGTTGTGAATTATAGGCTGGTGATCCTTTGCTCTAACTCTAAATTCCATATATGAGTGAGTACATACTATGTTCCTCTTTTTGTGACTGGGTTACCTCATTCAGGATGGTTTCTTCTAGTGCCATCCACTTGCCTGCGAATTTCAAGATACCATTATTTTTTTCTGCAGAGTAGTATTCCATTGTGTAGATGTGCCACGTCTTCATTATCCATGCTTCAATTGTGGGGCATCTAGGTTGCTTCCAGGTTCTTGCTATTACAAATAGTGCTGCTATGAACATAGTTGAACAGATGTCTTTGTTGCATTGATGTGCATCATTTGGGTATATGCCTAAGAGGGGGATTGCAGGGTCCTGTGGTAAATTAGTTCCCATTTTCCTGAGGAACTGCCATACTGATCTCCAAAATGGCTGTGTGAGTTTGCATTCCCACCAGCAGTGGAGGAGTGTTCCCCTTTCTCCACATCCTCTCCAACATGAGTCATCATTGGTGTTTCTAATTTTAGCCATTCTGGCAGGAGTAAGATGGGATCTCAAAGTTGCTTTGATTTGCATTCCCTGATAGCTAAGGATGTGGAGCACTTTCGTAAGTATCTTTCGGCCTTTTTTATTTCCTCTATAGAGAATTCTTCCTTCAGTTCTGTACCCCATTTTTAATAGGTTTATTCGGTGTTTTGTTGACTAGTTTCTTGAGTTCTTTGTATATTTTGGAGATCAGCCCTTTATCGGATATAGGATTGCTGAAAATCTTTTCCCAGTATGTGGGCTGCAATTTGGTCTTGTTCACTGTGCCCTTTGCCTTACAGAAGCTTCTAAGTTTGAAGAGGTCCCATTTATTAATTATTTCTCTCAGTGTCTGTGCCCCTGGAGGTATGTTCAGGAAGTGGTCAACTATACCAATTTGTTCAAGGGTATCTCCTACTTTCTCTTTTAAGAGGTTCAATGTGGCTGGATTGATGTTGAGGTCTTTGACCCATTTGGACTTGAGTTTTGTGCATGGTGACAGACATGGGTCTATCTTCAGTATTCTACACACCCTCATCCAATTGTGCCAGCACCATTTGTTGAAGATGCTGTCTTTGCCCGATTGTATAATTTTAGCTGTTTTGTCAAAAATCAGGTGTTCATAGGTGTGTGGGTTAATATTATGATTTTCAATTTGATTCCATTGGTCTACCTGTCTATTTTTATGCCACTACCAGGCTGTTTTCAGAACTACAGCTCTGTAGTAGAGATTAAAGTCAGGAATGGTGATGCCTCCTGAAGTTCTTTTATTGAATAGGGTTGTTTTGGCTATCCTGGGTCTTTTGTTTTTCCATGTAAAGTTGATTATTATCCTTTCAAGGTCAGTGAAAATTTGTGGTGGGATTTAATGGGGATTGTATTGAATCTGTAGATTGCTTTTGGCAAGATTGCCACTTTTACTATGTTTATCCTACCTATCCAAGAGCAAGGGAGATCTTTCCATTTTCTGGTATCATCTTTAATTTCTTTCTTTACAGCCACAAAGTTCTTATTATATAGGACTTTTACTTGTATGGTGAGTGTTACACCAATATTCTTTATGTTGTTTGTGGCTATTGTAAAGGGTGATGTTTCTCTGATTTCTTTCTCTGTCTCTTTGTCGTCTGAAAAAAGTAGGACTACTGATATTTTTTAATTTATCTTGTATCCTGCTAGTTTGCTGAAGGTGTTTATCGCTGTAGGAGTTCCCTGGTAGATTTTATTGGGTCGCTTATGTAAACTATCATATCATCTGCAAACAGAGACAGTTTGACTTCTTCCTTTCCAATTTGCATCCCTTTGATCTCCTTTTGTTGTCTTATAGCATTAGCCAGAACTTCTAGTATGATATTGAAGAGATATGGAGAGAGAAGGAAGCCTTGTCTTGTTCATGATTTTAGAGGAATTGCTTTAAGTTTCTCTCCATTCACTCTGATGTTGGTAGTTGGTTTGCTGTATATTGCTCTTATTATGTTTAGGTATGTTCCTGTTATTCCTGACCTCTCCAAGACCTTTATCATGAAAGGGTGTTGAATTTTGTCGAAGGCTTTTTCCGCATCTAGGGAGATAATCATATGGTTTTCCTTTTTCTGTTTGTTTATATGATGGATCACGTTGATAGATTTTCGTATGAAAATCATCCCTGCATTCCAGGAATGAAGCCTACTTGGTCATGGTGGATGATTTCTGTGATGTATACTTGAATTTGGTTTGCCAGTATTTTATTGAGTATTTTTGCATCAATCAGGGATATTGGTCTGTAGTTTTCTTTCTTAGTTGTGTCTTTCTGAGGCTTGGGTACCAAGGTTATTGTGGCTTCATAAAAAGAGTTTGGCAATGAACCATCTGTTTCTATTTTGTGGAACACTTTGAGGAGTAGTAGTATTAGTTCTTCCTTGAATGTCTGGTAGAATTCTACACTGAATCCATCTGACCCTGGACTTTGTTTGGTGTGAAGGCTTTTGATGTCTGCTTCTATTTCATTGGGGTTTATAGGTCTATTTAAGTTGTTTGTCCTTGATTTAATTTTGGTAAGTGATAGTTATTCAGAAATTCGTCCATTTCCTTTGAATTTTCAATTTTTGTGGAATACAGATTTTCAAAGTATGACCTTGAAATTGTCTGGGTTTCCTCTGTGTCCGTTGTTATATTCCCCTTTTTGTTTCTGATTTTGTTAATTTGCATGTTCTCTCTCTGCTTTTTTGTTAGTTTGGATAAAGGTTTGTCTATCTTGTTGATTTTCTCAAACAACCAAATCTTCGTTGCATTGATTTTTTTTCATATTGTTTTCTTGGTTTCTATTTTATTGATTTCAGCCCTCAAGTTGATTATTTCCTTCAATCTATTGCTATGGGGTGAGTTCGGATCTCTGTGTTATAAGGCTTTCAGTTGAAGACTGAGTTAACTTTGCATCTCTCTATCATGAGTGCTGTTTGTCAAAGGAGATGCAGTCATTTTTTTTTTTTTTTTTTTGCATCCTGACTTGTCACATGTTATGAGTGGGAGAAAGACATATATATTCTATGCTTTCACAGTTTAGATAGCAGATGGACTGAGAGTATATGCAGTCTTTAGACTTATTTCGAGAATATCCTTTTAGCCTGAATGTGAATTAGAACTCTTTCAAAATTTGACTCAACAGAAAGTGGGTGACTGGGTTCCAGGTTGGACTTTGGGTTATGGTTTGTATATGTGTAGAGAAATGGTGCTTACAAGAGGCGTTAATATTTCTCTTGGTGTGCTTTTCCTTGGCCAGTCATAAAGAAAGTATTAGAAACAGTACACATACCTGCAGTGTGTAGTGCAGTTATGAATGAATGAAGACCACGAGGCAGTTAAAACTCAGAAAGAAAGCATTTACTCTCCACATGTTAACATGGAAGACGTTTTCCCATTTCTCAAAGCAAACATGTCACATGTGTATGAACCTCCACAAATAAGGAACTTATTCCCAGAAAAGACTGCACTGCTCTCTGTTATTTTCACTTAAACTTTGTTAAAATTGTAAAGGAACAAATAGCAGTGAGGTAATTTGTCCCTAAAAAGGCAAAGGAGGCAATCTTAGAAGATGAATGACTCTGAAAAGGAAGAAAAAAAAACTATAGTAACAAGCCAACATTTCCCACACATATTCTTCTCTTCCATCTCTTTGTAGTTAGATCACTCATTAGTTTCTTGTAGGGCTTTCTTTGAGGACTCCGTTTTCACCCTGTATTTCTTTAGCTCAACATAATTACCTCTGTTCCATCATTTGTGGACCAGCATGTTCTGTAGAAGTCAGAATCCAGAACTTTTCACTAAATGGAAAATGTTTTTTTTTTTTCTAGAAACCATTTAGTTGTATCCTCCCTACCCCCTTTCTCAGTTTAATGCCAGAACGAAAAGATTTGTTAAGAAGCCAGTAATACATTACTGGGTAGAAGTTGATTTGTTTGCTCATTTATTTTTGTTGGTAGTGGCTTTGAAATATTCTGTGTAGTGTGTTTACTTGTTGAATAATAATTCAGAAGTGTTTATGAGCCCTTAAAATCTCTTAAGCAGTGAGACAAACAAACAGGCTTCGAGAATCAGTGTGATGCCTCCCTCACTCACGCCATGGGCTGTTTCTGGTTTTGTCACTGTCCTGCTTTGCATTTAAACACAGGCCACTCAGCAGAGTGCAGTTTTAAGTTTATTTCCCATGGCGTCCCAGTTTTAAGTTTTATCTCATTTAACTCAACAAAGCCTGTTCACTCTATACGTTTTGGCCCTTTGGGAACCTAGCCCAGCCTCGATTTAGTGGTTAGTGTACTGGTAACTGAAAAGTCAGGGCTGGTAAGCCATCTTAAAGAAGCTCCTGCCCAGCGAGAGCATTTAACCTTCTATATGTGAGGCACTGGGATTGTTCCCCACATTATAAAACAAAAGCAAAAACTAATATATGCAGCTTTGACCTAACTTTAAAATTCAAGCCTTCAGAATTATGACATAGACATTTTGCTATCAAAAATAAAATGTAAAGGGTTTGTTATTATCATCTTCAATTTGACAGCTAAATGTTTATTTGTTCTTACATTTGTATATGTGTGAAATAAATATTTATTCATTTGTTTATGTCTTGTAAACCTAACTATATGGAATGTTTTACTCTCTGAAATATGTAATAATATTTGATAAAACCATTACTATTTGTGATTTCCATTTTGATAAACCAAACTAAATGAGATTCTTATTGATCCTTACATTTTAAATGCTTGCATTTTTAATACATTTGATTGTAAAAGTTTGCTATTTTTTGTCCTCTGCTTACACATAAGTGCCTGTGTTCTAAGCTTTGCATTAGAAATGTAAAACATGATTTACCTCTGCAAGCAAGTGTTTGAGGATGAAAGCAAGTCTTTCAATCTTAGCAAGCTAAACTGCCATCAAAAATCAAACCAGACAAAGAAACAATATCTGTTCAGTATTTCCTGAAGGGAAATAGTTAAGAAAGGTATTGGAATGGCCCTGTGATCTTTCATACTGTCATCCTGTCAACCAGTGAAGGCATGTCTTGCCACAGAATTGCCTATTTTAAAAAGTAAATAAAGAAACAGTCAGAGCTGGAGAGCTGACTCATCAGTTAAAAACACTTTTTGATCTTGCAGAAAACCCAGGTTCAATTCCCAGCACTTACTTGATGGCTGACAACCATCTGTAACTCTAGGCCCATGGGATCTGACAACTTCTTCTGACTTTCACAAGCAACAGACACTTGTGTGGTGCTAAGACATACATGTTTATTCACATCTGTGGGTATACATGCCCTTGTGAGCATGTGCATGCATGTGTGTGTGTGTGTGTGTGTGTGTGTCTGTTTGAGTGTGTATGGACCTTCCACTATCTTTCTCTGTCTTTTGAGACAGGCTCTATCACCTGACTATCAGGCCCCCGGGTTCTTCCGTTTCTCCCTGCCAGCACTGGGATTATAGGCCTTGCTACTCTGCCAGTGTAAAGGGTGCTGCAGACTGGGACACAGGTTTTCATACTTGCACAGTAAGCACTTTATCAGCTGAGCTACCTCTCCATCCTCATCCTTTGTAATTTTCAAATGTAGCAATAAACTCATTATGAAGCCAACTATCAATTTGTTAAATAGAAGATTATGAGCACTGAAAAACAAATATGATCACTTGGAGCCAGTGTGGATTTTGCTAGCTAGAAATTATGCCTGGTAACATAGGCCTGGTAACCTTTCAACTTGAGATGGTGAAGAAGGATGAGCACAAGTTCAAGGCCCTCAAGGGCTACAGAGTGAGTTCAAGTCCAGTCTGAGCAATTAAGCAAGACTCTTCCTCCAAATAAAAAGTGGTAGAGCAATTTGCCTACATGTACAAGGCCCTGGGTTCACCCTCCAATACTGAAAGAAGGAAATAAGGGTAAAGAGATAAAGGGACTGGGAGAGATGACTCAGCAGTTAAAAGTGCTTGCAGCTTTTTCAGAGGACCCAAATTTGCCCAGCACCCACACTGGGACACCCACAGTTGCCTATAGCTCCAGCTTTATGCCATCTAGTCACCTATTCCGACCTTGGCAGGTACCTCCACAAGCAGACACACATGCATGCATATAAGTAACAATGCTATCTTTGGAGACTAGAGAGATAACTCAGCTATTCAAAGCAATTATTTTTGCAGGAGACAAAGGTTCAGGTACCAGCACCCATGAGGTGGCTTACAACGAGCTATAACTATAATTCCAGGAGATTTGATGTTCTCTCCTGGCCTACACAAGCACCTGCTTGTACACAGTACACATGTATACAATAAAGTAAATAAATATTTAAAGTGGGGTTAAGAAATTGAGGCATATATTAAATTTGTGGGGCGTTTGGTTTGGTTTGGTCTGGTTTATGTTTTAGAAACAAGGTCTTTCTGTGTAGCCCCGCCTATCCTAGAACTCACTCTGTATCCCAGACTGGCCTTAAACTCAGAGATCCTCTGCCTGCCTCTGCCTCACAAATGCTGAGATTAAAGGCATGGGAATTTTTTTAATATGTATTTATTCTCTGTGAATGTGTGTGGTGTGTGCATACTATGGTGTTTATGTGGAAATCAGAGGACAACTTGTGGTAGTTGTTTTTCTCCACATGATTCCAAGGATCTAACTCAGGTCATCAGACATGGCAGATGAATGGGAAAAAAGAGAGATAAACAAATAGATAGGAAGGAAGGAAGGAAGGAAGAGAGGTAAAGAGGTAAGGAAGGGATTTTGGCACCAGATGAATAAAATGGGTGCAGCAAAGAAACCACAATAGCTATTCCATGAGTAAAGGGTAAAGTTTCTTCCAAATCACCAAGGCTGTCTCTTGGTAAGTGGGGGGATGGGGGGCTGAGGGGATTAATGCATGTGATTTCTAGTGCCATGAAAACATCACTGAAGAAAGCTTTAGCTGGTTCAGGGTCTGAGTGCAGGTGGCTTATATAGGGATTCCTACAGGAGGCAAGTATTCAGGTAGGTTAAGTTACCAGAAAAGCAGCCAAAACTCTGTCCTACTGGAACTCTTAGACACTTGCAGAGACAATTCTTAACACTTCTACTGAAGTGTGACAAATCCGAGATACTGTGTTCATGCTCCTGTAAATGAGGGTCAGGTTTTCCCTCTAGTCAGGTTGCATGCAGTTAGTCAGGGAGCCACAAGGGGAGATGAAGAGATTCTAAATGGTTAAATTTTTAGTTTTAGTTTAGGTGTTTGGGAATTAGTAGCAGAGGTTTTACAGTGTAGTATATATACTAAAATCCACTGTATCAGACATTTCACAGGGGTTGGTTTGATGTGTGATTTCTGTCTCAACATCCGGGTATAAAAGGGGTGATATGTTAAAGCAACCAGTAAGCATCTTCCACAGTACACCCCATTCAGCCTCCATCGTCTTGTGTATTACACTTTTTTGTCTGAGCACAGTGACTGATAGTCTTTTTTTTTTTTAACAATAAAGTAAAGAAAAATGCCAGCAACTAGAAGGTTAGCAGGACAGCCTATATTCTTTACTTTTGGAAACTTTACTGAAGCCACTGGGAATTTTTTTTTTTAATCTCCATCCTTTTCTATTTATTACAGATTTTCCCTTCGATGAGCCCTTCTGTTGGTCAGCCCTTGCCCCTAAACATCAGCAAGCATTCCCATGAATACTTCTTTCCCCTTACATTGCACTAGTCCCAGCTCTTAATGATTCTTGAGCTGTCACCTTCTTCCCGTGTAGCCTCTCCTCTCCTGGACTGCTTGCTTAGTGGCTTGAAGAGTCCAAAGCAAGAGAGCAGCAGCCATTGCATTACGTGGGGTCACTAGGAACCAGAAACACTGCTCTCCACACTGATTGAGAGAAGAGTAGTCTCAGATACCCAGAATGACCAACAAGCCTTGCTAGGCTGTTCTGGAAAGAGGTCCTGTTCCAGGTAATGGGAGGAGACTCTCCTGTAGGAAGGGAATGTGACTCCAGAGTTCAGGGGATTTGGAAAACCAAGGTCTACCCAGATGGTTTTCGTTCCTTCCCAACTAGAGCACCAGTTCAGACAAGGACTTCTAGGCATGGCATTTGAGAATTTGGTCTCCTTTATAACCTTTATAGTCCCTGGACCTGATTTTGAGCACATTTTGCTGCCTGTGCACTCGATGCATCTAAATGTTTCTGGGACATCTGAGATAACAGTGGCTAAACAGAATCTGCCTTTTCTTCATCCCATTTGTGTGTGTGTGTGTGTGTGTGTGTGTATGTGTGTGTGTGGTGTGTGTTTTGGGTTTTATTTTGTGGTGGTGATTCACGGGTTTTTCTATATAGCGTGCTTGCTCTATAGGCCAGGCTGGCCTTAAACTCTGCCTCCTGAGTGCTGAAAGAGATTAGAGGCATGTACCACCACTGCCTTACTTTATCCCAATTTTTAAATTGTGAGTGCTGGTGCCCAGAGTTCTTTACTAGGGATGTTTCTGGGTCAGATTTGCTATTTGGACTTGTCACAAATCCTGGAGATTTGGTTTAAGTACTTGGGAGGTGATCCCAGCAGGACAAAAGCATAGAATGAGGGGTGGGAAAGAAGAATGTTAGCACTGGGGAATACCTTGCTCGGTCCCACTGGGGAGTGAGGATACTGGGAATGTACCCTCTTTATGGGGATGAGGATTGTGCCTGGATTGCTAAACCTAGGCATTAATTGGACCTGGGCCAAACAAAAACAAACATTCCTGGACTAGGTCTTTGCAATTCAATGTCAAGCCCATTTATTGCACATGGCTTTTTTGTTGTTGTTGTTGTTAATTGCAGGGTTTTTCTGAGTGTCACTGACTGCCCTATACCTCACTTTGTAGTCTCAGCTGGCCTCAAACTCACAGAGATCCTCTTGCCTCTGCCTCCTGAGTGCTGGGACTAAAGGTGTGCACCACCACTGACTGGATATAGGTTTTATTTATTTTTTAAAGACAGGGTCTTGCTATAATTGGTAGACTGGCCTTGAAATCTTGATCTTAGTGCCTTCATTTCCTGGGTTCTTTTCTTTATGTTTTTTTTTTTTCTATTTGTTTGTTTTAGAGTTTGTTAATAGTACTTCTCTTAGCAATGGCAGTGGGTGGGTGGGTAGGGGAGTGGCTCTTACAGACAAGTGTTAATGTTGCTAATCTCAGACTTGTCAGGCTGCCTTCTGATTCTCTCAGAACACAGAAGTATGTGAAACCATCTAAAGCTATCTCCCACTGACACCCTTCTCCCTTTGGACTTGCAAAATACAAAACTTCTTGCTAGGGGAGGGGGTCTAGGCTTGACTTCCCAATAGTAGAGTATCTCACAGCTCTTGTTGCTGGTACCCTTCCTGTTTTGATGAGCCATTGTCCTTTTTGGTATTCGGGAAGAAGACCCGAGAAGCTGGCTCCTTTGGCTTCATCTCTGTTGTTACTGATGTAAGTAATAAAGTGCCTGAATCTAAAAAGAGCTCAATATATATATATATATATATATATATATATATATATATATATATATATTGTAACTTCTGTCAAAGCAACTCACAGCCAGCCTTCTGCCACCTGCACTTTGAGAGCTGTGCAGCCTCACCCAAGTTTGTGTGCCCTTCAGGAGGTAAGGAAGGCAGAATGAAATACAAAAAAAAAAAATATGTTGCTCTCAGGCTCAGTGTATCTTGTCTTCCTAGGGTCTATAACCATTCTGTTGCACCTGAGGTTCCTGCTGATTCCCTTCTCTCTCGGGGCTACCACATAAGTAATGACACCATATCCTTGTTTCAGCCTGCCTCTCCCTGGGTTATGATTTCAGTTATGACACTTTCTCCGTATATATATTTTGCTGGGCCTTGTCAGCTGACACGGTATTGAGCAGTTTTACAATATTCACAATGAAACGGTCTGGAATTTTCCTTCCTTGGTAAACATCTGTTACTTGAAAGCTGCCAGCAATGTTTCTGAGCCCATAAATTAACTTGAAAAAAAAAAGATTGATCTCTGATCATATTCAGCAAAACCCTTGAATACTTCAACCAGTGTTTATAATTGCAAACAGTGATCTGAAGTAATCCATTTTAAGAAAAGGACAATAGAGAGAAAAGGGTGAGAGTGGGGTTTGTGAATAAAGAGCAAACTATCTGTCTCTCTCAGAACAGCTCCCATCAATGTAGTCCAGCCTAAATCTCTTCTTTAGACTAAATGGGGAATTGTGAGATATCCACCCTGCCTGCACCTGTTGCCCCTTGGGGGTGGGGACAGATGTGGACATGACCTTCACGGAGTGGGAGGGCTGGGGCTGGGGTACCGGACCCCAGCTAGTGTTCTTACTTCCTGGTTGGAGACAGAGCATCCGGAAGCATCCTTGAAACTGGAACCTGTGGAGATCATCTGTTACTTGTGTAAGTGATTTCTCTCCGAATAAACATCCATCAACTTGTTGCTTCCCAGATCCTTATTTACCATGATTTACAACCCAGAAGAGTTTGCATGACTGGGCTTTCTGCTGTTTGTGCTGGGTCTCTGTATAGCAAAAGAGGAATGTCCTAGAGGTCTACAGTGTGAATTCAGTTATCTGTGTTGTCTTGTAAAGTTCCTTATAATAAGCAACTGTCTGTTGCTGTTTTGGTTTTATATTTTCATCTTTCTTGTGCTGGATAGCCTTAACCATATTTTTGGACTTCAAAATAACATTTTAGGCTTATTCTAGGGAGCATAGTGTTTGCTTTAGATGATTATATATTATTCTAAGTTTTTAATTGCTTTTTATTATCAGAGCTTTTAGGTAATGTGTATCCATTATGAGGAAATATATGATGATTTCTGGCAAATGTACATCCCCACATAACTACTACCACAATTGGGAAATAGCATATCTATTTCTCTCTGCCTCTGCTATAACTCTCCTGGATCCTGAGTCCTTAGCAACCACTGTTCTGCTTTTTATTTTGATAGCTTAGTGTGCCATTTTTTTAGAATTCATACAATAATATCATAAGTTAGTTGTTAAACGTGGCTTCTTTCAATCAACAAAGTATATTTAATATTTAAGATCTGCCTGCATCTGAGTGGATGTCATTAGTATATCTCGTTTGTTGTTGGGAAATATCCAGTGTACAGTCTATCATAACTTGTTTATCCAACCAAATCTAGACTATTTCCAACAATATTTAGTAAACTTCACAATTAAAAACAATTTTTTTTAATTTGCTTGAGTGCCTGTAGGGTGTCATTTGAGAGCCAGCATGAACAAAGTAATGAGTGCTTTCATGCATTAGTTCCTATGGCTCCTCTAACAAATTGCACAGTCGATGGCTTAAGGTAACAGAAATTAGTTCTTACTTATAGAAGCCAGAATCCCTAGGTCAAGATTTGGTAAGTTGGGTCATGCTGTGTGTTGCGAGATGTGTCCCATGGGCCTCTCCTGGTGGTTTCTGGGGACCCATCTGTTCGGTGACTTAAAAACCACATCGCTTGGAGCTTTGTTCTACTCTCACATCACCTTCTTTTCTGTGTTTTCTTTTCTAAGGGCACTTGTTATTGGATTTAGTGTCCTTACTAATCCAGGATGGTCTCATCTTGAGGCTCTCAGTTACATCTGAAAAATAAAAAAACACTTTAGGTTCTAGGTGGACATGTTTTAGGGGTTACTACAGAAATTCCTGCCAAGTGTTAAACAGTGGTAACAGAGCAGAAGAATAATTTGAGGTGGAGTGCTGGAGGACTGTAGATGTAACTTTAGTAAAGTGGTCTGAACAAGCCAGTGATGAACGAAGCGGGACAATAGCACTGGGCAATGCTGTCTGAAATCAAGAGAACCCCAGGTCGCAGGCACTGCTCAGGAGTAGCCCCCACTCGGGAAAGGGCAGGGAAGGGAATGCCTGTGGGACAGCTGTAAGTACTCAAGGAGAATTGATTAGGGACAGGGTCTCACTGGGTAGCCTTGGCTGTCTGGGAACCTGCTATTTTGACCAGGTGGACCTAAACTCACAGATATCCATTTGCCTCTGTCTCCCAAGAGCTGGGATTTATTTTATATGTATGAGTGTTTTTTTATTTAAAGATTTTATTTATTATATATAAAATGTTCTGGCATGTATTCTTTCATGCTAAAAGTAGGCACCAAATCTCATCGTAGATTGTTGTGAGCCACCATGTGGTTGTTGAGAATTGAACTCAGGGCCTCTGGAAGAGCAGTCAGTGCTCTTAAACTCTTATCCATCTCTCCAGCCTCATGTATGAGTGTTTTGCCTGCATGTTTTTGTGTGCCCATGTATGCCTGGTGTGTTGGGGGGAGCAGAAGAGGGTGTTGAATCCTCTGGAACTGGGGTTACAGATATTGTGAACTGCCATGTAGGTGCTGGGTACTGAACCAAGGTCCTCTGCAAGAGCAGTAAGTGCCCTTAACTGCTGAGCCATGAGGTCAGGACATAGACTTAAGGACATGGAAAGTTTTTGCCAAGTGGATATCCTTCGAATAATGAAAACTTGACAATAACATTAAATGTCTTTTGAGAGCAAGGTGATACAAGTAAGAAGTAGCAGGTTACACTAGAAGTGTTCAGGTGGGAAGAATGTCTGAGACTCAGCAGACTGCAGAGTACACAGGGTTCATGGAGTACACAGAGTACACAGAGTACATAGGGTTCAGAGATCCTGCCTCAGGATTCCTCCAGAGCCCAGTTGAAGAAACACTCATTATTTGTGCCCACAGAGCCCCTGTCTCTTTCCCACATACTTTCTCCAAAAGCACTCTCCTGACTAATAGCATTGTGGTTCATCTGGGCTGTCAGTTTTTATCATAGTTTGTAAATATAATGGGATCATTCACCCTATATACTCCACTGAGTCTTGCTCCATCCACCCCTGGAGTGAGATTTCTGAGGATTCATTTCTGTTATTACACAGAATAATCATTTGCTTGTTCTCATTGTTGTATAACATTGTCTTATGTGAACAGCCTATCATTTAATCATCTGCTTTACTACTGATGCACATTTGGAGTTTTCCAGTTTGGGGTAGAACAAAGAAGTATATAAATAAAGTGTGGTGTCCTGTGTATATTTAGCAGTAGTGGATATTGTTCAGAGTCTCTCCAAGTTGCCAACTTGGAGCTTGGTTCTGTTTTGGAATATGTTTTGGAGGTAAAACAGCCTATCCGCTGTGTCTCACTGAAGAGAACTAGGGTTAAATCCAAATGTTTGCCGCTGAGCCTCTGCTAGGTAAGGCTCATTATCAGATAGGGACTTGGGGTGTAGTTGAAAAAAAGAGAAAGGTGGGAATTTTGTTCTATATAATCCTGAGCTGCCAAATGAGGTATCAACAAAGGGGTAAATGTTCAATCTCAACCTCAACAGCTTGGTCTGGATTAGAAACAAAGCAATAGGAGCATCCACAGAGCGAGTTTTAAGACATGGCAGAGGCAGTCCCAACAAGGGAGTGAGTAGAGATAAGAACACAGGATGCTCTCTCACCATGAAATCTGGGAAAAGGGAGAAGCAGCAAAGACAAAACAGCAGAAGCCTGTAAGGCCACAGGGAAACCTCAAGTGTCATGAAGCATATCTGTAAGGAGAGGTTTGTCCGGGCCACAAAGGTCCAGAGGAAGACTGACAAGGTACCCTGTCAGTTAGGCATGTGCACAGGACATTGCTTGAGACCATGCTAGCTTTGGTATCGTTTTTTCCAAAAGTGAGAATTGGCCTGAGTAACTAGAGGAAGTATAAGAGAAATAGGGCTGCCACTAGGTACACATGAGAATGTGCTCTAAGCAAGGACGTGAACACAGTAAGGGAGCTCGCCATGGGATGTCTGCCGAAGAGGTCACAGCAGTGTAGACATGAAGTATCGATGGAACAGCAGGTAGCATGCTGTGCCTGGAACTGTGAGCAGGGAAAATAGTGGGAAAGTTGGCCAGGGAAGCAACGAAGGGCCAGGTCACATAGCCTCTCAGAGGTCACTGCAAGTGCTTTTGTCCATTGTGCCGAAACGGGGAAGCTACTCAGAAGTTTAGGGCCAAAGGGTGACATATTTTGTCTTAATTCGATAAGCTTCAACATCATGATGAGTAGTGATATGTCACATGCTTCTATTTTAATCTCCAGAGCACAGTGCGTTCTCCTGTTGCCCCTAAGTCATATCAGCATTGTACTGGAGGTCTAAACCAGAACAGAAGTCTAGAAAACAAAATGGCCAGCCAGCGTTCATGGATGGTATGGCTTGGAGATGACAGGACTGTGCATGTTCAAGACAGCACTGCAGGTTTATAAAAGGAGAGCCTGGCACTGCTAGAGCCTACCATACCACTTGGTGGAAGTTTCCATCTGTAGGAAAACTACACTTTGATTTGAGTGGCCTTTACAGCAAAAGTTGACACACTGACGGAAGCCCACAATCATCACAGAGGATGTAAGTTTTCTCTGTGACTGATAGATCAAACTCACAAAAGATTCAGTGAGTGGAGCAACACATTGGACCCAGTAAATGTAGCATGCACACCCTCTTTGCTCGGTATCCCACCTTCTAAAGCACAGCATTGGTGTGCTATCATGGAAATCAAAGCCTAATGGCTGGTTCTAAAACAGTCTAGTTTTATAAAATCCCCAAATGCTATGTCCAGAGTAGTGAAAATGTACAGGTTATAGCTACATACAGCATGTCTGACTAGTAGAGAAAGTAAAACATGAAAAAGATGTTATAAAATTCAGATCTACATAAATCAATGGTATGTGGGAAGGTATAGTAGTGTCTTGCCTTGTTCCTGTGACCAAATACCTGACAGAGGAAAACGAAAGCAACAACAGAAAAACACTTAAGGGAAAGAGGCCATATTTTGGATATATAGTATGTCTTGGTAGAAAATGCCTGGTAGCAGGAGTGTGAATCCTTTCCATTGCCTCTGTAGTCAGGAAGCAAGTGAGGCCAGAGCATAAAACTTCAAAGCCTGACCCTAGTGGTCCTCTTCCTCCAGCAAGACTCCACCTCCTAGGGGTTCAACAATGTTCCAGAACAGACTACTGAGGAGCAACCTGCCCATCACACAAGTCTATGGGGGCAGTTTACATTCAAACCACAGCAGAATAAAAATCCTGAAAAAAAGGTAATAAAATTGTAAAATCTGTGTTTTAAACAGTTAGATTATATAATCTCTGGGGAGGGGGCACTGTGTAAAGTTGAAGTGGATAGGGTGTATCTTTGAACTCTGAAAACTTTGAATTTTGTTGCCTGTGTAGTAATTATGTAAACACTTGCTTTGTTAAGTCATTCAACTTAATATGACTATTCAGAGGTTGTGACATGCCACAAGGAAAAGTACTACATAAATGAAAACAAACAATAGACACCAATAAAAACTAAGAAACTGTGTATGTTATATATTAAGAAATGGAAACAAAAATCAGAAGAGAAACTGTGGAAGAGTATCGTTCCTTGTAATACTGCAGGAAATAGGTATAACAAAACTGCTCCTAGGTAGTTCTTGAGCTATTTCCAGGCAATGTGGTATCTCAGCAAGCAGGGGAAAGTTTTGGGCTCCATGAATTCATGAGAAGAAATCTGTGTGGCATGTATAACAAAACTATATTCAATATAATTCAGAGTGATGGTGCACACTTATAATCCTAGCACACCCAGGAGAGGCAGGATATGAAATCTCTCTCTCTCTCTCTCTCTCTCTCTCTCTCTCTCTCTCTCGCTGTCCCTCTCTCTTTATCTCTCTCTCTCCCTCCTTCCCTTCCCCTCCATCCCCACTTACTTGATCTGAATTTATTTTGCAGAGGAAATTTTAAAAGTACAAAAATCAGAACGGTGGCAGTGATGATATTGGGAGATTGGAAAATGGAGGAGGGTTTCAGAAGGGAAAAGTTCAATGATATACATAAAGGTTAATAAAATGATTGATGCAGGTGGTGGTGTACACCTTTAATCCCAGCACAGTGAGGCAGGCAGATCTCTCTGTGTGGAGGCCAGCCTGGTCTACAGAGTGAGTTCCAGGACAGCCAAGGCTTATACAGAGAAACCCTGTCTCTAAAAAACAAAAATAATTAAAATAAGATGTGTGATACAGAAGTACTGGTAGGACTCTTGCTTCCTGAAAAGGGCAGTATATTCCAGTTGCCATGACACCCTTAAGATGCCAGATACTTAGGGACAACCTATCAACCTCATTTTCCCCCCTTGAGACAAGCATCTGTAGATTTGGGATGTTGAGGTTATTGTTTTATTTTTTAGACAAGACTGCTGTTAATCCCCTTTGGATGTGATTGTGATGATATCTTGCTTGTACAAATAAGGGCTGCCTGAAGGTCAGAGAATGGAGTTTGCCACTAGCTAACCATAGAGATCTGGAGGTCTGTACAGACAGACAGGAAGTAAAGTAGCTGGGCAGAAACAGGACATAAAGCTGGGAAAACCTGAAATTGCTCTCTTGTCTGCTGAGGCACTAAGGAGATAAGGTGTGACGGCGGCTTGCTCCTTCTCTCTGATTGTTCAACATTTTCCTCTATATCTGACTCCTGGTTTTTATTACTTAGAACAATTAAGAGCTCCATTTACAAGTATGTGATCTCTTGATTCTCCTACTTTGACTTCTGGAGTGAGTGCTGGAATAGCAGGTATGCGCCATCTCTCCCAGCTTGCTCTTATTTTTTCAAAGTCTCACAAATGATTCTGATGTGCAGTCAAGTATAAAATCTAATATGCCCAGTTGGGATGCCTATGAACCGAGAGAGAGAAGGCCAGCCTATAATCACTAAGAGTACAAAAGTAGCACACGTACCTTGATAGTAACCAAAAGCTCTCTAATTGAACTTACCTGCTCAACAATATAGAAAGCATGCCTGGTACTAGAAACCTAGCCAATTACTCAAGGTTAGTTCAGTTGTGGGTCTTAGAAGATAAATTACAACCACCACTGTATTAAAACAACATAATTCCTAACTACATTATAAATATTTGTTCATATACTCACATATATAAGTGTAGTCCTCACCCTCATCCAAGGAACTTCTTTTTTTGCAGTGAAGAGAAACCAATACAGAAAAACCACAGCTAAGTAAAATGCCGAATTGTGGGAAAACAATCCAAGGAGTACATGTACAAAACAATTCCTGAAAGTAAGGCTTTTGGGGACTTTGCAGAAGGAGGGGTGGAGAGATTGTTAATAGTCAGGTTTTGAGAGTATGCTGTGAGAATGTGCCTCTTAGTAATGTCAGAAGCTACACCTATAAATTCTCTCCAACATAATTGCCTAAGCATGCTGCTACAGTGGACTGGAGGTATCTCGCAAGGGTTCAACTCTGTACAACTCCAGACAACCAAGGAATACTGAGAAATAGTCTTCTCCAGTGAAGGGCAATCGGTTTTCCAATACTTAGTGGTCAACACTGAAAACATAATAAATGTAATACTATACAAACTAAGCATGCTATATTTAAGAATGCATATGTGTGTGCATATTTAATTGTGTGTATGTGTGTGCATGTAGTAAACATTGATACAAAATAAAAGGCCATGAATTCTAAAGCTAAAGGACGGGGTATATGGGAGGACTTGGAGGGAGGGAAGGGAAGGAGAAATGTTTAAAATATATTGTAATTTCAAAAACTAAAATATTTTTTTAGGCCAGTATGTGTTTAAGATCTCAACATGGATGTAAAACTCCTGGTATTCTTTAAATTGAACCTGAGAGTCTGTACAAACCTCCCCCCTACACACACACACACACACACACACACACACACACACACACACACACACACATACACACACACCATGATGCCCACATTTTATGACAGACCACATTTTCAGGATTCAGAGGTGAAAGGGATCCAATATACTGTGAACCCTGAGCATGTGATACAAAGCATATGTGTTTCCTGGCAACGTGGGACTCATAGCTTCTGCTGTTGTGAGATGAAAGAGCAAACACACCAGCCCATCAGGACTCAGTGAGACTCCTTGGGGCTCACTAGTTGAGCCAGCATGGCCCCAACCACATTTTGACCCTGGAAAATATTTCCACAGTGTTCCAACAGTTTTCCCCAGCAGACCATGCCTTCAAGTTAGTCTTGATTCTTGTTCCCATCAAAAATAGTTGAGGTGAAGGAGTAAATTTAGCCAAGACCAACAAAATCTCTGAAGGCCTCACCACAGTTCTCTCAGGCCCCTGTTTCCATAACACGTGGCTGGGTCTTGCCAAACCCATCTCGATCAGCTTAGTGGTCATGGTGAGAAGCCAGAGTGTTTTCTAAATAAGCTTACTCCTTCTTCTGCTTGAACTGACCTAGAAAATATATTTGTTCCATTTGGGCCTTTCTGAGCAAACAATGTCCACTTTGTGTTGTGTATACCACCTAATTATTTCAGATTACACAACGTCCATTCACAGAAAATGATCCAGGCTACTTATACTCTTTTCCCATTTGTCCTTTGGAGGTGAGTATACACATAAAGGAACAAACTATACCGATGTTATCTTAGTTGAAGTCTTAGGGAGCCATGCATTTTTATCTCTGTATGTTAAAGAAATAGATATTTATTGTAGCATTTCCCCCACATTGTTTTTAGATTAAGACCTCTTTGCTTTCAAACCTTATACTTGTTTGATTTTTCTTTCCTCAACTTTGTCAGTCTCACAGCAGAAACAGCAGGAAAAAGGCAGAGCCTGTAGCTGTCACCACAGACCCAGCTCTGTGGTTTCCACCTTGCCTTCAGTTCTGGCTAACAATTTCTTGCTGCCCTGGGGAACTGTCTGCCTCTTATTAATTTTTTTTTTACATAATCTAAATTTCTTGGAAGTGTTCAGAGAAGAGTCAGGACTGACTGCCCCCAGTTTTTAAAATGCAAAATGTAGACTGATAAAGGTTGTATACTTTTCAAAAAGTATGCATTTTCCCCTAAATTCTGTCAATAACAAATACAACTATTATATAAGTGAATTCCATCCTGTCACTGTGTGCATATACATATGTCATATGAAGATTAAATTAAGAATATTATCTCAAAATGAAACAATTACACCCTACACTCACCTCAAATTTGGAATGATCCTTGTTCCTTTGCTTGTTGAGTGCTGGGATTATAGGCATTCCATCACACTCAACCTTTCTTTTATTCTTTGTATTGGTGATGAATTTTTAACAATGTTTCCTTCACCAGACTATGTAAGAATATGAGCAACTTGCCAGGCATCTGTGGCTCATGCCTTAAATCCCAGAACTCGGGAGGTAGAGGCAGGCAGATCTCTGTGAGTTTGAGGCCAGCCTGATCTACAGAATTATTTCTAAGATAGGCTCCAAAGCCACAGAGAAACCTTGTCTGGAAAGACAAAACAAACAAACAAACAAAAAAAGCAACATTTTTCATAATAGCATGAAACTGTAATCAATCCAAATATATGTCAATAGCAAAGCATTTAAGTAATTTATAATTGTATAAATACTGGCAAAAATAAAGAAGGAAAGAAAGAAAGGAAGGAAGAAAGAAATAAAGAAAGAAAGGAAGGAAGAAAGAAATAAAGAAAGAAAGGAAGGAAGAAAGGAAGAAAGAAAAACTCTAAAACTATAGCTCTAACACCAATGTCAATGTGAGGCAAAGTCAGTTACCAAAAAAAAAAAAAAAAAAAAAAAAAAAAAAATAATGTGAAGTTTGAACGTAGAAAAAATTAAGACGTTTTCAGGAGTTTGTGTTTAGTGGATTTACAGAAAATTAAGGAAGGATCTGTAGAGATAACGCTTAAAGGGAAAGGACTGTTATTGAAAAGTAGAAGACAGGAAGGGGTGCTGGTAGCCCCTTCCGAGACAAATAAAACCATCCTTAGGTTAAGTCACCTTTCCTTTATTTAGAAATTATTGTACACCTAGTGGTAACAGTGTAGGTATGTGTAGAGAATCTGAAATTACCTTGTGGTCCTGGCATGAGAGGAAGCTTAGCCGGGAAGAAGGGTACTCCTCCACCCTTCCCACAGAACAGGGAAAAAAAGAAGGGTTTACTTTGTTTCTGAGTATATTTGAGAGTAGATTCATTATAATTTTGACCTAGATATCATTACCACCATATTCCTTTCTAAAAAAAAAAAAAAAAAAAAAAAAAAAAAAAATAATAAAATAAATAAAGGCATAAACGGAGTGATGAACAGAGGCTACTACAAATGTAGGCTACAAATTTATATAAAGAGTTGGTGGCCTGTAGACCTAAGAGGTTTTAAAAGTTGTTAGTAGACCTTGAGGGTATGTGTAAACAGAGGAAGGGAGGGAACATGGAGGAGAAGGAGATCTATAAGTAATTCCATGAAGAGGAAGGTGAGTTCCTGAAGCTCAAGAGAAAAGTGAGAGCCCATGCCGAAGATAAAAGGAAAGTAAAGTAAACTGCAGATAGGAGAGAGTTTCCCCTTAGCCATCTATGTAATTATTTGGGACCTTTGCTAATCAAGCAGTGGGATAAGAGGTGTGGGAAGAAACATTTGAGGCACACAGAGATAATATGACCCAGAGCCACAGGTCAACAATCAGAGATGATTAATAAAGGAGCAGGGCCCTGCTGACATCTTGCACCTGGGCTTGCCCAAGGATCCAGAGCTCTTGGGGTTTGTGCTGCAGAAGGAATGGGGGAAATGTGGGTAGGAGCAAGATATGTAAACTGTGAGGTCTAGATAGAGAGGGAAACTTTGGAAAAACAGGGAGGGCCAAAAGCAGAGTTTGGTGAGACAGCAGAACCTGGATGGAGCTCATGAGAAATAAAGGTGAAACAGGAGCCCAGGTCTGATAAAGGCACATGACTTTCCCATCCTGTGGTGATTGTTGCTTCAAGGGATGGAGTCACATTTGATACATGTGACCTTCTTGGCAGAGAATGAGGAGCTGTAGCTCTGGAGAACCCTGACATGCATGTCCTTGGTCAGCACCCAAAGAGGGAGCAGAGAGGAGGGAGAAAATCACATCCTTTTCTGAGGAAGCAGTGCAGCATGCAACATAGGACTCCATCCCACACAGCTGCCTGCAGTCTAAGCATAGAGAGGAATGCTGCATGGCAGGTGTTATCACTGAACTTCCAGGCCAGGACTGCCTAGTGGAAATTGTACAATGATGTTCTGTGTCTTTCCAGTCCACACACAGAAGCCACCAGCTACAAGTGCCTAAATGATTGTCATAATTAACAGTAAATCCCAGGCTCTTTCTTGACAAAAAATAGGCTGAGCTGCAAGTTTGTGGTGCTGAGGAACACTTGGCAACTGAAATTCCACATCAAAATGCGATGTACACTAGTTACTGTAGTGAGGCTACCCTGGACGTAATATCAAAATCCTGGACACTGTAAAAAATGTGGGCAGCTTCTGAAAAGATCAGAGTAACTAGTGTGAGACATATGACCCAAGAAATACAGGAGAAGAGCCATTTTAAAATTCTTAATATCTATCTAAAAATACATAAGAAAAACAATAGCTTCTTATACATAGTAGTATCAAAGTTTCAGTTTTATTTTCAAAAATGTTTATTTATTTATTAAATGTGCATGCATTGTTCCTGAGTGACAGGAGCCTTCAGAACCCAGAAGAGGGTATCAGATTCCCTGTTAAATGAATTACAGATAGTTGTGACCCACCATGTGCGTGCTAGGAATTGAACCTGGGGTCATCTAAGTGCCCCAAGCCCTGCAGAGCTGCATTTGTTCTGAAAAGTGAATTGTATGTGTTTCTTTGAGACTGTGGCTGATATGTCCTATTCATCCTTAGAGGTAGGTTTCTCACCTGCAGCAAAATGCTGTGTATTTTTAGACTTAAGAGTTACAACTCTGTTTTCTAGAACCCAGATATGCAAGGGTCAAATTCCTCAGGGCTCAATTTAAAAAAAAATTTTCAAAGCTTTCAAAACAATGCTAAGGAGTGAGTTTGGACTTTATCTTGTGGGGAACTGGAAGCTCGAGATGGTAGTTAGGTAACAATGGAAATCACCAAGATGAGCAAATGATTGAAAGCTACATGGCCTTCATATTAATAAGGAAAGAATATAGAATCCCGGGATGCACTTAGTGGCCCACACCCATGCAGTCATGGCCCCTTCTTCTCCTTTTTAGGAAAGTGCATAACATAAACTTCAGTGTTGCCATTGTCATAGATACTGTAAAAGTAAAGTCTGAGGAAAGTGTTCTCCCACAAGCCAGAGTAGGCTCCTCTGAGCACTAAAGCTTGTCTGAAAACTCTGCTCCTGGGACACCAAGCACCCAAAAGAGAAGCAAACACCTAAAAGTGCTGAGTGCTCTCTACTGCCCAATCCTCTACAGAGCTCTGAGTAACTACTTAGGGCATGTGGAAGGATTTTCAGAATTTATTTTATTAAATACAGTCGTTGCTGAGGACTAAGTTGTTGTATAAATTATCTAAAGCAGAAGTAAAAGTTAAAAATCATTTCCAGTTATTTGCTACTCTTTACAAGCTAAGCTCTTGTAGCCACCCATGACACTGTACCTGCATGGTGAGAACTCAACATGATGGTTGCCACTAAATGTCCTTTCCACAAAGCCGCCCGCTATGTTGGAAGCTCAAAATAGCCTAAAGTTGAGGTATTTGCACAGAAATTTATAAGCATTGGAGAGATTTTTCTGCAAAATGGTAATATACATCTGTCAGTCTACCATTAATGTTCACACAGTGCATCACTCTCTCCGAGTAGAGGTCCCCCACGACCACACTCTTTGTAATTGTAGTAGTCCATCACTCGATGAATCATTTCAGATAAAAGTTACCAAGTGCATGTTTAGGGTGATGTGGTGATGTGACTACTTTATTTGTATTTACTTGGACTGGGTGATTCTTTATATTCCACACACACACACACACACACACACACACACACACACACACACACCACAGATACACAAACACACACATACCACAGAGACACAAAGGCAGAGGATTTTCACTTACTGGGCCTCACATATTGGGATGGCTTCCCAAGGCAGCTAAGACTAGATGCTGGCCTGGTCCCTGGGGTAAGGACTAAAAGAAGGGCACTGCCACCATTGTACCAACAAATCCCATGGTAACTGTCCTGGGTATCTTTCTGAGGTGTCCAGTTCCTAAATGTCACTATGTGGCTAAGAACCCTATAGGAGAACTGATTTGTGATACCCAAAACATAAGTATATAGCTAGAGTCAGCAACAACTCTTTTATACAAACTATTCACCATCATGCCATTTAGGTAGACCCTCTACCAGGACGGCTGGGGCTGGAGATGGCTCATTGGGTAAAAGGTCAGGGACAGTGGCACATGACTATTTCTCCCAATACTGAGGAGAGGGAAAATATGAAGACAGGAGGATCCCTGCGGTGCATTAACCAGCCAGCCTAGCAGAATCCTTGAGAACCAGGTTTGGTGAAGGGCAGTTTCTAGGCAGTAACTCATTCACTGCTGAGATTAGTTTTGCTAAGGGGTTGACTCCTCAGGAATATATTCATGACCTTGGACTTGATAGGGAAGAAGTTTTGCTTTTTGTTGTTGTTTGGGTTTTTTTCTTTTATTTTGTTTTTGTTTGCTTTTTTCTTTTTGTTTTTTGAGACAGGATCTCTGTGTAATCACTATGTTAAACCAGGCTGGTCTTGAACTCACAGATTTTCCTGTCTCCCAAGTGCTAGAATTAAAGGCATCTACTACTCTCCTGGTAGGAAAAGATTGTATAAAGTAAGACATGAGGGGAAAAAATGGTCATGAAGATAACTTTTTTTATAACGATTGATAGATTTGTTTGTTTTTAATATTTATTTTTATTTTTTTGTGTGTATATGTCTGTGTGTATATACAAGCACATGCATATAGGTGCCATAAAAAAAAAAGCCATCAGATCCCCTACTACACCTGGAGTTACAGTTGGTAGTGAGCTTGCCATATGGATGCTGGAAACTAAACTCTAATCCTTCTGCTTACTTGTTTACTTTTTGAGTTAGGGTTGCCAATAACAGGCTAGCCTTGAACCTGCTATGTAGCTGTGTATCTGAGGATGACTTTGAACCTCGGATCTTCTTGCTTCTACCTCCCAAGTTCTGGGATTATAACTATGCACCACCATACATACCCACTTTATGGAGAGCTAGGAATAGAGCCCAGGGTCTCATGCATGTTAGGCAAGCACGCTGAACACTGAGCTACATACATCTCTAGCACAAATTGACCTTTCTTGAAGTTAAGAATTCTCTCCAATAGAATACACTTAAAATGGGCCAGAAAGGCAACACAGTAAGAAATGAAACAGTTGGTATATAAAGCAGACATAGGGCCCATAGCCAAAGTAGGGAAACAAATGCAAATCAGTAGAAAAAGACACCCCAGGAAAAACCAATCAAGGGCTCAGGCAGACATTTCTGAAACCCCCGGGCTCTTTTGATGGCCCAGTGAGCAAGTGGAAAGGTTGCAAACTTGTCATTTGTCAGGGAAATCAACAGGCAAATGGAAACATCAGTGCACAGTCATAAGTCTACACAAAAATTTAAAACTGGAACGGCAGGGTCAGTGAAATGGTAAGGTCACTTGCCTGGCTCCCACAAATTGTCTCTGACTTCAACTCATGCTATGGCACCTGCTCCCTATAAATGCTTGTTTAAAACACACACACACACACACAGAGAGAGAGAGAGAGAGAGAGAGAGAGAGAGAGAGAGAGAGAGAGAGAAACATGCTGGAATGTACACACTAGTTCTGTTCATAGTAACCGCAAACTGGAACAACACAAATATCCATCAGTGATAGATTGGAACTAGGCATGGGGGGAAGCAGACAGAGGTTGGGGTGGGGGTGGGGGTGGGGAAACATAATCTGAAGCTTAAGTAGCCTGAGTGCCTTCTGCTGTATTGTGCCTGCTTTCTTTACTGTTTGAAGGTGAAAAGTTCTGGGATAGGTAGTTTAAGCTTGTTGGGGTGGGGGTGGAGTAGCAGGGATTTGTTTTTCTTTTCTATTGCAGATGAAATTGTCAGAGGTGTTAAATGACTTGCCCCAAATCAGAGAGCTTAACCAGTGGTGGAGGGGAGACACAGACACAAAGTCACTGGTGGAGTCAGGTTGAGCAAAAGCATGAAAATCTTAGGTTTCGGCCTAGCCTAGGTCCTAGCCTAGGGAATGAGACTCTGTAGCTTGCACAGGCTATCCAGAGCCTGAGCTGGAGCTCCAGCAGGTACCTGGCAGTGGCAGGGAACCTGCTGTCCCCTTGTGTCAAGACAGGCAGGCGCCTCACCCTCTACTGAGGTGTAAAAGTGAGCAACCTGCAGATCGGAAATTTAAGTCCCCAACCACAAGTTGAAACACAAATCAAAAGGGTTGTGAGTTGCTTCTTTACTTTTTATTAATAAAGAAAAAGATTGGTTTGTGGATGTGGGGACTTATTTTGGGTTTGGAATTACAGAATGTGGGGGAAAACAAATAATCCCACACATGGATACTTTGTTTCTTGGTCCTGCTGTTCTTTTGTTTTTACAATGTTTTCTCTGACAGGGAGTTGAAGGGGTACAACAGACAGCTGCAAACTCACCATGCATTCCTGTTAGTGGAACAACAAGCAGGGAACTCCTGGGACTCAGACCCGGACCTTCCTAAGGTCAAGTACCTTTCTGAAGCCTGTATGGCATGGAGTCTCAGCATGTATTTAAAAAAATTTCCTCTCCAACTCCATTTCTCTAAAGCCTCCTCTAAAGGACAAGTCAGCATTCTGAGGCACAAAATAACGTAATCACTGTCTTTTAATAAGATCAAAATGTTAACAACATTCTAAGCCCTTCAGAAAAGGGGGTTGGTTCAATAAATTGTGGAACATTCACCTAAGGGTGCCATTGACAGCCTTGGAGGTAAAGTTTTCTTATTTCCATCTTGTGTTTGTCTTTCTGACTCTCCTTACCTGTAAAATCAGATGAGCACTTGGTCATGGACACTGGGAGCTTTAGAGTTTCTCTCTCACTCTGCTCATCCAGTCCTCCAGTGCAGGGAAGCCAGAGGAAGAATCCCATTAAAAACTTATTAAATGAATGCAGCCAGAGCTGCAATGAAAGCCATACATTTGGACTAAGAAGGTAGTGGATTAAAGTGGATTAAAGCACTTGCAGTGCAATGGTGAGGGAAAGTTTGGATACCCAGAACCCAGGCAAACATCTGGCAGTTGTAAGAGTCTGCACTCAGGAAGCAGAGACAAGATCCTTACAGCAAGCTGTGTGGCTTCACCAGCCCATCAGAGAACTCTGAGCTCAAATAAGAGACCTTAGCTCAGTAAACAAAGTGGAGACTGATGAAGGAAGACACCCACCATCAACTTCAGACTTATTAAACATGTGCACGTGCATACACACACACACACACACATACACACACACGCACACCTAAAGTCAATAATGGGAGATGCTGGAGGCACTCCCACAGCACTCTGGATCCATAGTAGTCAACTTCCAGCAAGTTATTAGTATCACCCAAACCCATGGTAAGGATGGACCAGCTACAAAAGCAAAACTGTCGACGCTAGAGCAGTGATTCTCAGCCTCTAGGTCACAACTCCTTTGTCAAACCTCTGTCTCCAATATCAAAATTACAATTAGGTAGCAATGAAAATAATTTTATGGTTGGGGGTTACTATAGCATTGTAAGAAGTTTGAGAACCAATGTTCTTGAGTATAAAGGAAGGATGTAAGATGTCTCCGGACACAGATGCAATCATGCCAGTTAACAAGGAGTTTGTTTATAACCCTCCAAAAACCTGGAATCCAGCAGACTGTAACTGCTCCCTTCAGCCAGTCCTGAACAAAGAATGTTAATTCTAAGGGTTATGTTCCAGGTGTCCCTCCTCTCTTCATGACTCTGTTGCTCCAACCCCTACAACAAAGATGAAAAACAAAACCAACAAGGAAGCTGAAGGAATTTTACCAAATCCCACTTTCAAAAAAGTCAGCAGACCAAAGTCCATGGTCTTAATTACTTCCGGCTGCAAATGTGCTGAATACCAATGTGTGAAAACATACATGCACATGCACGAACAGTGAGTCTTAAATGCATGTAAAATGTGTGGGAGAAAGGCAGCAGTCATGTGACTGAAGAAAGATTATAGATTATGCATTCCCCCTCTTAATTATTTCCTAGATGATATTTGAACAAGGGGAAAATTAGAGGGCATTTGACTCTATAGAGTGTCATCATTCTCAGAGTTAATGTTCCATTTCTCTTTAATGCTTCCTTTCCTTCCCCTCCCATTCCTTCCCCTCCCCTTTAATTCATTTCCTTTCTTTTCCTTCCTTTTCCATTCCTTCCCTTTCATTCCATTCCCTTTTCTTTCCTGTGCTTTTAGTCCCTTTAATTCTGCCAATTCTCAAAATGTTACTTTTTTTTTTTTTTGAGACAGGGTTTCTCTGTGTAATAGTTCTGGCTGTCCTGGAACTGACTCTGTAGATCATGCTGCCATCAAACTCCGCAAGGGCTGAGAGTAAAGGCATGAGCTACCACCACCCAACCAGGATCTGACTTTTTAAACGGGGCCTGTTAAGACTGATACTTCCAGTTCACAGACCATACCTTGGAAGAAGATTCAGGGTTATTCAAATGTCCCCATTCTGTCAGATTCTGGGGGCTTAGTCTGCCACCCTGGGTCCTAAATCATAGCATTAGCTTTCCATCCTAGTATAAACAGTCCCACTGTGGCTGGCTCCAGAATGCCACACAATTGCAGGGTGAAAGCCTAGAAAGAGGTGAGGATGGCTAGGTGTGTGAGCTGCACCAGAAAGGCTTGTATACACCACTGGAGTGAAGCTCTATGGTGACCATGGCTCAAATGAACATTCAGCCTGGGCGTGGCACACACCAAAATGTCCAGGAATGGATGGGGACTCACCCTACAGTGTTTACTTAAGAGTGTGTGCACACACATTCAGGCTGTGTCTTATCCTGTTTCTGCAGTTCTGGGTAGAACAAAACCCGAGCATTTGTGAGCAGGCATTAAGCCTCTAGCTAGCATGTATAATTCCCAAATTGAGCTTCCAGTTACGAGGCCATAAAGTTGTGGTCTAGGCCATAGAAGTCCCCTCTGCTGCTCTTCCCTGGCATTTTCAGCATCAGTCCTGGTACAATCTACTCCACTGGGCTTCATGCTGTAGAATATGTTCTACAGATGTTCAAAGGAGTCTTTAAGCGCTCCCAGGATTGACCTTGTCTGTTACAGAGGAAAAACATGCCCAGGAACCAAAAGTGACTTCAGGAGGAGTAAGGAGGTTTAAACCATCCCTGTCTCCACATTGGGACTCTGTGAAACTCTGCTTCTATATTTAACATGATAAAGGTTGGAGCTACTCTTGAGGCTCTCTCAGTCAGGGCATTGGGTGAATATTGGAGCGGGCCTGGCCAAGAGCTTATGTGTCCTCTGTGCTCTCTTTTAAAGGTCCCATGTACCTTTTGTTTCAAACTCTTCTCTAGTTCTGTCCTTCTCTGAGTGCACATCGGAATATCTGATGTCCTCCCTCTATCTACGAACTTGGTCCCCTCACAATCTCCTGGAAACCTCATTCTCCCCAAATCAGAAGTATCACATGTAGCCTTTCTAGGTACATAGGCTAAGCCATCTCTCCTCTGTGGTGATGGGTGTGGTAATGTGTGTGGTAGAAAGGATAAGTGACAAGACTCAGTGTCCATGGGTTGGTAGCGAAGCCTCCATTCTCATACATGATAGAATTATCAGTAGCTGTAAGTGTATGTGGGGGTGGGGTGTGTGGGTGTGGGTGTGTGAGCATTCCCCATGTCCCACCCCCAGAAGTCCTAAACCTAGAGAGTTTTAAAACTTCCCTATAGGTTTGTTCACAGTCAGTAATCACTGTCTTATATTTTGTTCTTAGAAGAAGGGGCATAAACAAAAATCAGTCACAAGGCAAGACTATATTATGGGTGAGCTAGCAGAGATGGAGACTATATTGGGGCAAGAAGGAGCAAATGTATAAACATCCTATGCAGATGGAGCTTTCACAGAAGGCTGTTTACTGAAATGATTGAAGAAGGACATATGTATGAAGGAGCCCAGAAAGCCTGTGGCAATGGCATCATTTAAATGAGCACATCAGATAGAGCTAAGGGCAGAATACTCCAAGCAGAGGGAACTGTGGAAAAAGCATAGAGAGCATGCATACATGAAGCAGAGACCAAGGTAGTGGTAGGAGTGGTGAGAGAAGTAGGTCCTTAAGGGTTCCTTATTCACAGGCAGACGAAGAAGAAGAGGAGGAAGAGGAGGAGGAGAATAGGAGAAAAAGAAGAGGAGGAGGAGGAGGAGGAGGAGAAGAAGTGCTTTGCTTTTTACTCTTGAGGGCAAGGCCAGGGTTACCCATGAGAGTGGTATTGTCATCACTGAGGCACACAGGAGGATGGTGGCCAGAGAGTAAGGGGATAGTGGGTGATGGCGGGGATAGAGAAAGGGCTAGAAGAGAAAGTCTTGAAGCTTTAGATCCAGGAGACCTGGGACAGTAAGAAAGGCTTCAATTTTCCTCGCCTGTGCTTTTGCTCTGTTGCTAAATCATGAATCTGAGCCAACCCCAAAGGGAACCTGTAGAGTAAATTGAAGTGGGAGGAGGTAAGTGAATAGAACTAAGGAGTAGGATGGATGGAGCCCTGCATCCAGCGTTTACTTGCTAGTGGCTCTTCAAGTGGTCCCCATCACAGCAAGCGGCAGGGTAACCCAGGATGTGTGTCTTAAATCAAGAAAGTGTAGGCCTCAAGAAGGAAATCAGGCTAATGGACACCTGCTGTGGGTTTTGTAGACAACTAAGGTATGTAAGTGGAGGGGAGTCCAATAGTCAGAAACCATGAGTCGACTTCCTGTAAGCCACTAAAATTGGGTTCCCTGTCTCTCTCTCTCTCTCTCTCTCTCTCTCTCTCTCTCTCTCTCTCTTCCCAAAGGGATAGAACTCAGTGCAAGGCCTTGGCCATAGTGATAAATGTCACACAGAAATGAGTCTATCTTCCAGTGAGCCCCTTGGGTTCTGCAAAGAGGGTACTGCTGTGGCGGTTATAAAGATAAGTCATTGCAACGCTCCAAATATCCTATTTTATGAGTAGGAATTCTGGAAAATAGAGAAATTCATGAAGAATAAAATACAAACTCAGGGTCTAATGGTGAGGTTTAGTAGTAAGACATTGACATAGCATGAATGAGGCCCTAGGTTGAATCCTGCACACACACACACACACACACACACACACACACACACACACACAAAAGTCAACAACAAAAAACCCTGAAATTCTGCTACCCAGTGGTAATAATAGCTCCTATTTTTTTTTATTTTAAAAGTGAGAGCTACATTTTACATTTCATTTGATGCTTTGCTCTTAAAATTAACCTAGCCTAGTTTGGCCAGCAAAATGGCTCAGTGAGTAAAGGCTCTTGCTGCTAAACCTAATAACGAGTTCAGTTCCCAGAACCACATGATAGAAAGAGAGAACCAACTCCTGAGCACTGTCCTCTGATATTTGACTCTGTACATATGACTTGGCATACGTGAGAAAACACCTGGTTAGGCATGATGAGTAATAGCACTCACTTAGCTGAGGCAAAGAGATTTTAATTTCAAGACCAGTCTATGGTACAGACTGAGATCCTGCCTCAAAAAAATAAGATAAAATGAAAAAGAGAGAGAGAGTAAAAGAAATGAAGGAGGAAAGAAAGGAAGAGACAATAGAGTGGGGGGAAAACTTTTGTAATAATTTTCAAAGTCATATCCTATTATTTAAAAATATAAACTTAAAGGTTCAATAGCATTCCATTTATAGAGGTAACAACACATTTAAGCATTTTCCAGTTGTGGAACCTAATTTCTTTAAAGTTTGACACTTTATTATTAAATTATTATAAACTTCTAGTGGAAGAGTTGGATCCATTTATAATCATTATCACACTATGTTTGCTGATTTATTATTATTATTATTATCATTATTATTATTATTATTGAGGCAGGGTTTCTCTGTGTAGCCTTGGCTGTCCTAAAACTCACTCTATAGACCAGGCTGGCCTCAAACTAAGATCTGCCTGCCTCTGCCTCCTGAGTGCTGGAAGTAAAGGTGGGTACCACCACCTATTGACTATTGGTCATTTTATGTTCTTGCTGTTTGATTGTTGCATTCTGATCTCTTATAATACAAAATATAATTGCTTCTCTCTCAAATAATTACAGGTTTTAAGTTCCCATTTTACTCTGCTAATAATTAAATTTTTGAAAAATTGTTCATTTCCTTCATCAGCATCATGAATGAAATGTTATCTTTGATATCACCCTGTGGAGTTCAAACTTTTAACACATTAGCATTCCATTTTATATTGTTATAACTGAATAGCACCCAGTGAGTAATATATAAAGCACAGGAATGTGTTCAGCTCATCAATCTGAAGGCTGAACAGTCTGAGAGTATGATGCCTGTATAGGCTACTTTTCCCATTGCTACGACTAATACTTGACAAGGGCAACTTAAGGAAAGAAGATTTTGGCTCACAGCTTTAGGGTACAATGCTTCCTGGCAAAGAAGTAATGGCACAATGCTGCTGTTTTCCCTACTACCACCAAAACTCTCATATCTGTTTGCACACACCCACACACACACACACTTGCATGTTCACAATTTATTTATACACATGTATGTTGAGGCCAAGAAGTCAACATTGTGTCTTACTCGATTGCGCTCTACCTTATTATAAAAAAAATAAAAAACATTTAATTTTATTTTATGTCAAGGAGAGTTTTGTCTACATGTATATCTGTATGTACAAGCCTGGTGCCCATGAAGGCCATAGAGGGTGTTGGATCTCCTGGATCAGGAGTTACTGATAGTTGTTAGCTGTCATTTAGGTGCTGGGAGTTGAACCCATATTGTTTGCAAGACCTTTAAGTACTCTTTAACCACTGAGTCTTATCTCTAGCCCTTTTGAGACTGAACTCACCAATTCTGCCAGACTGACTGGCCAGCAAGCCCCAAGGACTTACTGTCTCTGACTCCTTAGTGCTGGGATGGAAAGCATAATCAGTTTTTTTCTGTGGGTGTTGGGAATCAAAAATCAGGTCTTTACATGTATAGGGCAAGCCTTTTACAAACTGAAAGTCTCCCAACCCTTCGTTGCTCTGTTAGTTCAGTCCAGAACCCTAGTCCTTTGAATGTTACCATATTTAAGGTAAGTCCTCCCTTTTCATTTAAATATTCTTGGAAACATCGTCACTGACAGATCCAGAGGTATGTCCCTATGGTGATTCTGAATCTTCTCACCTTAACAATGAAGCTTGCACATCAGAGTCCCAGTATCTGCTCTGCTTTATCCGTGTTGTAACACAACAATGGAAACATAGGAGCTCTGTCTAGAAAACATTTTAATCCAAAGCCACTCCATCTATATGTTCCATGAATTCATTGATCCAGAGCCATCATGACCCCATCATCTTTCACAGGTCCCACCTTAATTCATATTCCAACACATGAAACTTGAGGAATACCTACAAATCACAGCATGCTTTTCCTTCTTGCTCCTTTCCTTACCCTATTCTACATAGCACATCTTTAAGATATAATCTGGGACTCCATATGTGATTATTTTACCATTGGTATCATGTTTCCCTAGTCATGAGTTCCTTTTCTCTTTTACATTATTTGTCCAGTGAAAACAACAGCATTATTTTTGCCCTTCATTGTTTTGCTTATTGATTTACTATTGATACTTATTTTATAACACAATTTCATACTTGTGTTCTTTCTTCTGATCCCATGCTGCAGCTCATCAACAAGTAGTTGAAGAACAGAAAATAAAAGACTCGATATCTGAGACTGTCTTTCCTCTCAATGGGCAGTCATTTCATTTGCTCAAAATCTGTAGATTTTTTTTCTATTGTTTTCAGATATTTAATTCTATGATGGAGAATGTTTTTGACTGATTTTATTAATTCTTAGGTACCCTGGGCACTTCAAGTATCGCAGAAATATATGTGATGTTCCGTAATCTCACACTATCAGAAATTGTCTTACAAATTTCATTATTGCACACACTTCAACTGTTGTGTCTGTGGTGTTCTATGCCCCTCAGTTCTGATAGAGGAAAGGCTTAAGCTCTATGGCCATGCCTTCTCTCTGTTCTTATGATGTCCACCCCTTGATCCTTTTTTCTGTGAGCTTAATTTATCATTATGACTGTGCTGTACTTTTTGCTCCACTGGGCTTTACATCCAACAATCATATTTTTTCATCTTTAAGAAGCATGTTTTTATTTGCACTGTTGATCATCATTGCTTGATGATATCTGATAAACACAATTCCTTTCTGCTTCTTCTCTTTCTCACAGCAAGTCTATTCTACAGGAAGACATTTGTTCTAACACTGAAGTTTTATTGTATGTGTGTTGATCTACAGTGTCTTATTTACGTTCAAATAATACTTCTCATTGCCCATCAATATGGATAGACTTTCCCCTGTCTTATCTATTGCACACACAAGTAAAGTTAGAGGAAGTTAAAATAATTATTTGTGCTTTTTAAAAACCTATTTATTTTGTTTGTGTAGCAGGCAGAGGACAACTTTTGAGAGTTCATTCTCCCCTTCTACCATGTGTGTCACAGGAATCAAACTCAGATCATCAGGCTTGGTGGAGAGCACCTTCCTTCAGCTGCTAAACCATCTTACTGGGCCTGGTTTGAATTTTTAGATGCACTGTTCTTAGCAACATGAGTGACTTTCAAGACATCTCTGTCATCATCCTCCAGTAATATCTGTATTACCTACCCTCTTAAATAGAACCATTACTATAGAACCATTATCACCAGCAGTCTGTGGAGGGCCTACTCCTTGCCAGAAGTAAAGGCAGTGATGAGCCAGATAAAGTCTTCCTCTGTCCTCAGTGGCTTAGAAGTCTGGGGGTAGCATAGCTATAAATAGTATAGGGACAATTGCCTTAAGAGGAGGAACTATCAGACCAAAGATGAAGAAGACCCCACCTCTGTATTTGAAGTATGGGGGAATGTGTAAAACATTCTGTAAAACCTAAAAGACGTTAATCTGTAGTCACCCTGGGCTCCAGTTTTTCCCGGTGTCATGCGGAACTAATGGGTAAAAGCTCCCTCAATGGTAAGGAGACAGATACCAGGAGAAAATGGCAGTAACTTATTACTCAAAAAGTAAGTCATACAGATTAGAGGGCAGAGAGGGAAGCCTCTGGAGAAGCCAAATGTGTGTAGAAAATGGACAGGGGGAGACAGAATGGAAGGTGTTAAGACCTCTGAACCATGGAACAATGGCCGTAGAGGGAAAGAAGTCCTTGGCGATCAAGGGGGTGTGTGTAAATTTTATCTCAAGTGTAAAGAGCAAGGAAAGAGGATTTGACCAGGTAAGAGACTGAGGGCTAAAATAAGCAGAGTGCCCCAGTCTCTGACACAGCCTGTGAAACACTTATAAACTGAGAGCCAGAAGACCAGTGTGGAGATATAATGGTGCATGGTACAATGCAGGTAGAGATACATTGGCAGGTTTCAGGGGTCTAAGGAATAAAAGCCAGTCACTTCCTCCCAGCCATCCTTCAACTCAGTGTTCCACCCACCTGAGCTAGCACAGACACACAGGCAACAACAACAACAACAACAAAATGCTCATTTATGCTGTAGTTATCTGTTGTGCATGACAAGAGATTGAAAATGGCAACATTGAAGGTGACAATGCCTGTTACAGGCAGAGGGATGACAAAACACAACTAATGATTAGGTAAGAATTATTGATTCATGTAAAACGTCCACACAATAAAATGGGATTCAAATTCTCCAAGTCTAATGCAGTGGCCAAGGAAGCCTGTATCAAAGCATTTGGGAGGCTGAGGCAGGAAGATTGCGAGCTTTTGCCATACAATGAGACAGTGTTTTAAAACTAAACCAAAATCAAACAAAATTTATCCCCTCCAAATTACTTTACTGCTTCAAAGGTAAAAGTTAAGATGTAGCAGACAAATCTAGCAGACACCACCTAAATAAGCCACATGAGAAAAGTCTGAATTGCCAAGAAGGGGCAAATGGACATCTTGTACCTCTGGAGGAGAACATCAGGTCACTTTAGTGTTTCTGCCAGAACCGCAAATGAGGGACATTCCACAAAATAACTTGCTGGTATAAAGTATGGGGGGGTGGAGGGGGAGATAAAACCCTTGAGGAAACATTAAGACCAGATCTGAAGATCTGACTATATTCTGGAACCTATCCTGAGAAACTAGTAAAATTTCAATAGCACTGTATAGCAAATGTCCTGGGTTTTGTTTATTTGTGGGTTTGGGGTTTTTTGTTTGTTTGTGTTGCTTTGTCTTTTGTTTTTGTTTCTTTCAGAGAATCTTGCTATTATGGAACCCAAGTGGAGATACTGAAATGAGGAGAAAGTAGTGATTTACAGCAACAATAACCACCTCATACAGCTCCGTGGGGTACCTAACAAGCTTGACTGCTTCATCTGTCTCCATTCATGTGGCTATAGGTCCTACACACCCAGTACTTGAGCTAGTGGCTCACAATTCTCCAGCATGTAGCTCCTCCCCCTGGGGACCCTGGAGGACCCCAATCATGATGTTCCCTGGCCATACTCCATGAGGATGAAAAGCTGCAAGCCTCTGGAATACACATGTCATTTCTTTTTCCTTTCTTCTTTCTTCCTTTCTTTCTTTCTTTCTTTCTTTCTTTCTTTTTCTTTTCAATATTGTGATGGACAAGGCTCTTTCCAAGGCCAGCCCAGACCCATAGGGTAGGGGAGAGAACTCTCCTTTTGGTTCAAGGATCACTGAAGAATAGTGACCATATTTAATTCACCAAGTATGCTCCTTGCTGGCCCTTCCCCTCTGATGTCTCCTTATACATTAGAATATTTTTTAAATCAAATAGTCATGGAAGTAGTTCATTTGCAAGAGGGTTTGGTAGAAGACTTCTTTTCAAACTAATTGCAAAATATCTTTATATTAATATGCAGCACATTTCTCTTATCTCCTTGTATAAATGTACACTTTCTTAATGAATTTGGTTTTATGAATCTTTTGATAAGGCTATTTACCACTTACAGATACTGTTCTGCTTATGGTTTGGAAACTTGTTCCCTACTCCATAACATTTAGGGGAAGGATATGTCAAAATTCATTCAATTATGAGGGTTTTGGCCTCGAGGGTAGATTGTTTTAATTACAGAAGTGACTTTGTTTTTAAAATGGAGTTCATGCCTCACTCTTGCCCTTTGTTTTGCTTGTCTTCAGTACGAAAGGACTCAGTCAAAAGTAAGCAGTGTGCTCTGCATGATGCGTCCTCCAGTGCCAGGACTTTATCACAGACCCCATCTCATGTATTCGGAGACACAACATGGTGTACTAAGATATGCCACTTATGGAATGTCCGTTGGCTTTGAGATTCCACTATAAATGCCTCATGTCACACTTTCTCAGGAATATGATATATATATATATAATTTTTTTCTCCAAGTCTGCAAATGTTCTTTTTGTCCTGTTAAGTTTTATTCAAGGGGAAAATGTAATGTAGTTAAATTTATCAACATTTTCTTCCACAGTTGGTGCTTTTCCATTGCATCTAAAACATCTTTGCCTAATCTGAAGTTTTAAAGGTTTTTCCCTATTGCTTCTTTAAGTTTTAAGCTCTAGATAGTAAATGGCGGTCTATGGTGTATTCTCATAGTTTTATACACAACTTGTATGAATTATATTTAATTTATCCATACGTACATTTTCGATTGTGTTAGTGTCTTTGTCAAAAGGACTACTGAGCTTATCCTCCTGAACTGTGTAACTGTGCGTTGGGACAGTGATATGCAAGTGTTCGCTGGGCAGTGCTAAAAATGTTCCCATTCCCCCTTGACACCAGGCCTTGAGTTTCCACCTGACCTCAAACAGTAGTCAAGTAAGTAGGCCCTGTCACAGAGACAAGCTGACCATGGGACTCACTAGGCCTACTTTGGTTACTGTTTGACATTTTGTGTAAAAGAGAAAAGAGAGAGACAGAGACAAAGACAGAGAGACAGAGGCAGTGACAGAGACAGAGACATAGAGAAAGAGATTATTTTATAACCTCTGATGCTTGGTCTAGTATTCCAATAGACAGACAGAGGGACAGAAGGGAGAAAAGAAGGATGGATAGATGGATGAATAAATGAATCAAAAAGTGGTCAGAGAGATAGGTGGGCTAATGTATGGTGAGAGGAATTGTAGAAGGATGGGTGTGTGAAAGGAGGAAGGAGGGGGTAGAAGGGTGGCCAGAAGAGGCTGGTTGGGGAAAGGAGGGTGACGGAAGCACAGTTGCAGAGACATGAATCTCATATCTCCTCACTGACCTGATGCTGAGGTCTGGCCTCCCACAGGGAGTTTCCTGGTCCCCTGGTCATGCTCATTGTAGAGGGGATGCTGCTCTTGTACCTGGAGCTGGCTGTGGGGCAGCGCATGCGGCAAGGCAGCATCGGTGCCTGGAGGTGCCCCTACCTCAGTGGTGTCGGTATGTGGGACCCTTCTCAGATCCTCTGACAGAGATTTTGTGGGTTTCTGAGCATCACTGGTATGCATGGGCTGGACCTGTGACTGGATGAACCAACTCCCAAAGAGGGCTACCATGGAGCTCGGGCAGAGAGGGCCCTGGATTCTGGCCCTCACATGGTACCCCATCCCACCCCCAATGAAACTTCCACCTTAGGGCATCTCCACTCTGGACCTCAGCTTGATATTCTCTGACTGGCTGGACATAGCATTCATTTCGTCCCAGCTACCTATCCTCTGGGGATGTACACAAATGCCACCCCCTGCTTAATGTGTGCCTGGTGCTGAACATGGCATGCACGAGTGTGAGGTCATTTCATCTTCACCACACCACTTAGGGGCGTTGGGGCATCATAGTGATACCTGGATGCACAAGCCAAGCATCTATGTGAACATACCAGGTGTGGCCTACTGCACCCTTCCAGAGTGACCTTCAGTCACTGTCCCCTGGCACCTCCCTGATGTGATTCTCCTAGTTTGTAAAAGACCAGGATCTAGAGCCATCAGAGTTCATACATGTTCTGTGTACTTTTCATGTCCAAGAAAGGGAAGCAGACAGGAAGCCTGAGCCATTGTTTAGGAATGAGGAAGGGTCCACCTGATGTGACCTCCTGCATCTTTGGAAGAAATATGTTCGGGGTATTAGAACTCATCATCTTCAAACTGCCTCCTCATGATGAAGAGCTATGAAGGCCATCAGAGTGTGCTGAGGCAGCAATGTATGCTGTATATTGGAAAACAGGGGAGGCTGCCTGGCCCCTTGGGCACTGACATGCACTTACTGGCCTGAGTTCCCAGTGGAGTGGGAGGAGTTGCTCTGTAATGCTATTGATACCTGTATAGTCTGCCACATGCAAAGTCAACAACTTACAACTCTTCTGGTTATGTGTGGGATGACAAAGGTTGACAACACTCCCAAGTAAACTCACTTTAGAGCAACCTAATGGCAAACTCTCACTTCTCACAGTGATACCCTCTGTGGGACCTCATAGATCAGACCAGGCTGGGGGTAAGTGTTGTCTGTCTGTCACACTCCTGCCACATGGATGGGGCTGGCTCCAGGAACTCCACCTCCAAAAGGAGCAAGTTCACATCAGGCATGTAGTTGGCCCTTCTCCATAGCTCTGCTGGGTAGTTTTGGGAAAGCTCTGAGCTTTAGTTTGCTCTTTGGAAGGAGGATAATGCTTTTGTGTGAACTAACTGCACACAAAATACTGAGCCCAGGACCTGACACTTAGATGTCAAAAAACCAATACTGATCTACCATCTCAGATGATCAGAGTTGAGGGGTAGTAATTCTCAAGAAGATGTCATAGGTGTAGTATCAGGTCTAATGAAAGCCTAAAGGAAGAGTGTTCTTGTTTGGGGATGTCACCATAGTTGTGTCATTCAAGTCCCACTGGTTAAATTACACACATCTGATCTTCAGCATGGCCCTCTGCTTTGCTCACAGGTGTTGCTAGTGTGGTGGTCTCCTCCTTCCTCTCAATGTACTACAACGTCATCAATGCCTGGGGCTTCTGGTATCTCTTCCATTCCTTCCAGGTAAGCCAACCTCTGGCCAGAGCAAAAGCAAAAAGGGTAGAAAATGCAGGGCCACTCACCAAGTGGGGAGCTGGTAGAGGATGAGAACGCCAGCCTGTGGGAACCCTCTCAGTGAGGGGGTAGCGTGATGGGAGCCACAAGCCAAGCAGGGATGACAGAATCTGGATCCACTACTTGTGACAATGTAAGCCAAACTATGCACTGTGTGTGTGTGCGTGCACATGCGTGTGTGTTTGCATGTGTGTACACACATGTGCACACTCATTTCTGAGGAGCAGGTCCACAGCACTCATTGGAATATCTACAGGAATATTTTCAATGACAAGCATTTTAAACAGTGCATTATCTAAATTCTTGTTACTGATATTCTGGAAGGGTCTAGGCTTTGGGGAAAATAAATAAATGCCACAATTCCACACTGAGCGCTGGAATGTTCCTCTTCACCAGTCATATTCTATCCCACCCCACCCCCCATCTTCATCCTTTTTACTCTCAGATACTCTAATCCCACTGCCTCCATATCAGCCTCTTTCCAGATGGAAAAAGAAGAGAAGGACCCAGGAATTACCACTCTAATATCCATGCATTCCATACTTCACAAAAATCCCCCCCCCTTACCTCTGCAGTAAATCCTCTCCCAAGGTCATAGGATAATTACACAGCAGACCTTCACTTGGACGTCTATGGGCCATGCAGGTCCCCGGAACATATAAATCTACACTGGCATGGCCATATACACGACATAAGAGCTTTTGTTCAATCCCACGAGCTACAAGTGACTCTACAGGACTCTACTTTATGGGAGGGTGTCGTCCTTCTTAGCGGGTACCTTTAGCCAAGCAAATGTAAGGACCCTATCTTTACCTTCTGATGCAGATGAAGGGAGAAGAAAACTGAAAATCTCTCAGTTGTTCCATGCCCTAGAGCTTCTTCATGTAGCATGTTCATTGGCAGGAATATTATAAAACAAAAAATAAAAACAAAAACAAACAAACAAAAAAAAAAAAAAAACCTGAAGTCAAGCTCATCTCAAGCAAAGGACCCCAGAGGTATCCTCAGATTTGCAGCCAAATATGTGAAACAGTGTGAGTTAGAGTGGCCTCAGCAGAGGGCCCAGAGAATGTCGGCTAGGCAACTGAGCTTAGAGGTCTTCTGTTTCTTAGCTGGGACCTGCTGCTGGTTCCATCAGATACCACAGTGTCTCCCTCCTGTGGCCAGTCCATCCAAATGGGCTCACTGTTCAAGATTCTAACTCAAGTACGTTCACAGCTTTGTTTTTAAATTATTTTTAAAGTTTATCTTATTTATTTTATGTATATGGGTGTTTCACCTGAATGTCTATGTACAACATGCATGCCTGGTGCCTGCAGAGGCCAGGAGAGCGTGTCAAATTCCCTGGGACTAGAGTTACAGAAGGGGAGCCATCCTATAGTTACTGGGACTCTAACCTGGGGAAAAACAGCCAGTACCCTTAACTAGTGAGCCATCTCTCCAGCCCTACAACTGGTTTTGAACAGGGTAGCTACAAGGATCTGGAAAGACTAGGCCAGGAAGCCTCTGATCCACTGTACTCTGTTGTTTCGTGCAAGCCAGGCTAGCCCATATTTTCAGGACAAGGTGTGAAGCCTCCTGTCAAAGATGCTTTCTATCATCCCACCAAGCCCTTGGCCTTTCCCTTGACTCTCTGTTGATTCTCACTTCATTCCAAAGGATCCCCTGCTGTGGTCTGTCTGCCCACTGAATGGTAACCGCACAGGCTACGATGAGGAGTATGAAAAGGCTTCGTCAATGCAGTACTTCTGGTGCAGGAAAACACTCAACATCTCACCATCCATCCAGGAGAATGGAGGAGTGCAGTGGGAGCCAGCACTGTGCCTCATCCTGGCCTGGCTGATGGTGTATCTGTGCATCCTGAGGGGCACTGAGTCAACCAGCAAGGTGTGCTAGGGAGTGTGATGGGACTGAATCTGGTCCATGCTAGAGCTGTCTCTTGCTGTCCAGAGTAGAGGCTCAGTGGGTCAGAAGGCATGGATGGTGTTATTGGCATGTCCCTGTACTAGCTGACAGTGGAGGGTGTCAGAAGTGATTAAAGTTGTAGCACTGAATCTGAAATGACAGGCCCCAGCCAGTTCTCACACTCACCTGTACCAGGTCATTTCATGGAGATATTCAAACACCCTGCTATTCAGTCCTTCCACCTCAAATGCCAGAGCTATTATTCTGTGGAGAGAACCTCAACATCAGACTAGCCAGCCTCTGGGGACTTTATTGTGTAGTTGGATTTGGGGTCCCATTTCAAAGTGCTTTCAGGAAATCAATACTACCCAGAACTGTTGGGTTCTCCCTTGGTTTTTTTGTTTTGTTTTGTTTTGTTTTGTTTTGTTTTGTTCTGTTGTGTGGTATGGGTTTTTAGTTCTTGTTTTGGCTTTTATTTTTAAAGTGTCTCCTTATGTACTTCAGGCTGGCATGAAACTGGCTGAACGGCCCAAGTTGGCCTCAAACTCAGTGATCCTCCTGACTCAGCCTTCTGAGTGTTGGGATTTTAGGCCACAGATATGCCAAAATACCCAGCAAAGGCCTTTTATTTGCCTAAGCTCGTTCTTTCTGTTGAAATGCCCAGGTTTCCATTCATCCTAGGGCTGGAGTATCTGCTGTATTTCCATCACTCATACCTGTTTCAAGCTGGGGTGAATGCTCCATACTCAGCTATTCAGCAAAGCAAATCCATAGTTGATCACGGTGTCTTATTCTTGTAACAGCCCCTCAGAGTAGATACATGAGGTCACTCCCAAAAGGCTTAGATAGGCAAAGTATTCTTCACAAAATCACAGCCAGGGACTGCACACTCAGGACATAGACCAGATTTACTCCAAGCTCTTCCCATCCTATTGGTGAAATGCAGCATGAATGTTCTCTTCACATCTTTTGTGACTTAGTCATTTACAATTTGTCTTCTTCTGAGAATCCCATGAGACCCCTAGATCTCACTCTTCTGATCACCTGCCTGCCTTCTCCAGTATTGACATGTTTGTTTGCTTTTGTTCTTTCATGAGGCATCAAGCTTAGAACAACCTATGTCATTGAGATATTGCATGACAACACCAATGTTGTGCCTGGCGTGACATTTCACATTGTTTTCTAAGTCCCCATAGTGGCCAGCCCCACATAGTCATCTTAGCCCCACAGCACTTTGCCTCACAGCTGAGCATAAGAATCTGGGTGTTCTTTCTCAGCTGAGCTCAGACCTTGCAGCATCTTCTCTGTCCCAACCTAGACCAAGCATGATCCAAAAGATCTAAGGGCGATGTCTGTACCCTTGAATATTAAAGCAGTCCTTTCCTCTCCAGGCCTCTTATAGTTGTGAAAATAAGTAGAGTCTGGACATTATTCTCCTCTGAAGTTTTACTTACTGGTCAGTGTTATTTCTCCTGATAGGTTAAGCTAAAGCTAGATCACATATCCAGCCATCCTTCCCACAAGAAAAAGAAGGAAGCCACTTTGTGAGGACTCTAGAAAGCCCATAAGAAACACGGACCACTGGCGGGGTAGGGGGGGAAGTCCAGAGCTTTCCCCAAATGTCTTCTAAGTGCCCAGTGTTATGGACCGGGATCAGACCTCCACCATGCCCCTGAATTTCTTTCACATCACTGGCAAAAAGACTCTTATCCATTTGCATCTCACCTGGTTTGACATATTAGATATTTGGGTAAATTCACTAACCCCCTAAATGTGTAAGCAGCCATGGTAAACATATATCCCACTTTCTCAGTGTCCTTCTGACAGTCTTAGAAGTTCATGAAGTATGGTGCCATGCCAAGGAAGAAATGGAAGTCTGAGATTAATTCAAGCATATCAAGATATGGGTTACTAGCTGGGTTTCTCAGAGGTGGATCTAACCTAAAAGAAGATTGATAAAACAAAACCAACCTTGTGAAAAGTTTTGTTTCGTTTTGTTTTTGTCTATGAATCTAGGCAAAATCCCTTACAGTTTTATGCCCATGATACATTGTTTTTAAATTTTATTTATTAACATAATATCCGTGCATGCTTATGAAGGGCCTGATGCTTTGATACAAGTATGAAACACATAGCAGCTAGACCAATGCCACTAACATTTCCTTCTCCTCATACATGAATTATATATACATTTTTTTACTCTTCTAGTTATTTTTATGTATCATGGATTCTTGTAGATTAGAGTTACCTATAGTGCTGGGCAAAGAAGCAATGATTTCTGCTTCTAATTCCTGTATTTTGGTGACTCTTGTCTAACCTCTGTCTTCCTTCGCTGCCTTTCCCATCTTCTTGGAGGTTCATTTACCACTTTCTACAAATGAGTGCAAAAAATGCATTATTTGTCTATGATTTGTTTTATTTACCATGATGCCTGAACTTGTCTATACCTTTACGTGTGACAAGATTTCATTCTTTTTATGGCTAAGTAGTATTCCTTTGTGGATACATACCATGTGATTTCTATATGTTCACTTTCCATGGATGGTTTTATATCCTAGATTTTTTTTAAAGGAATATCACAGTAAAAATGAGAGTGCTGCTATATCCTTGACACATGGCTTTTAAGATCCCTTTGCAATAATATCTAATTGTGGTTTTTATTTGTATTCCCTTGAAGATTAATGATGCTGAATTTTTGTTCATATATTTGCTGGCTATTTGTGTCTTAACTTTTTAGATGTATTTATTTTATTTGACACATATGAATATTTTGCTTGCATGTGTATGTGTATGCCACATGTATGTCTGACACTCGCAGGGATAAGAAGAGGGCTATGACAGTGGTTATGAGTTGCCAGGTGGATGCTGGAAACTGAACCCAGGTCCTCTGCAGGAACAGCAGGCGCTCTTAACCACTGAGCCAACCCTAAAGTCCCCTCATGTCTTTTTAAATAATGTCTATGTAGCCCATTTCTTTGCCCATTTTTTAAGGTGGACTCTTTGCTCTCCAGTTGTTTGAGCTCTGAATAAAAAGAATTAAGGGAATGAGAGGTATTGGCAATAAAACTGTGAAAATATTAATGAAAGATGTCAAGATGACTCCAGGAAAGGAAAGATACTCTATGGAGCAGAAGATGTCCTAGTTAATTTTCTGTTCCTGTGAAGAGACACTATGTTCTATGTACTCTGTACTCTGTACTATGTACTATGTACTCTGTACTATGCTTATCAAAAAGAAGAATTTAATTGAGACTTTGCTTACAGTTTCTTTGAGTCTATGATTGTGGCAGGAAGTGTGGCAGCAGGCAGGCAGGAAGAATGCCTGCTTATATCTAATCCACAGGCAAGAGGCAGAGGGAGGGGAAGGGTGAATGGAGAAGGAGGAGGAGGTAGGAGATGGGAGAAGAAAGAGAGAGATTGGGTTCAACCTGGGCTCCCTCAGTGGCATACGCACTCCCTTCAACAAGGCCACTTCTACTAACCTTCTAAAATAGTTCTACCCACTGTGAACCAAGGGCTCAAATATATGAGCCTGTGGGGGCCATTCTCATTCAAACCATCACAGAGTTGGTATTATTATTATTATTATTATTATTATTATTATTATTAAAGTGTACATACTACCCAAGACAGTTTACAGATCCAGTTCAATCCTTACCAATAATAATATTCATAGAATCAGAAAAAAAATCTTAAAATCTACATGACACTATTGAATAAAAGAACGAAACTGAAGTCATATTAATACCTGATTTTAAGTCTGTCTACAATGTGTCTGGTATTGGCTTGAGAAAAGACAAGGAGACAAGTAGAACATAGTAGAGTACCTGGAAAACCACATATTTCTGTCAAAGACACCACGAGAATACATTGGAAAGCCATCAAATCAATTGCTGATGCTAGATCCACATCTCACATGCTGTACAAAAGTCCAAAGTATGAAAAGTCTAAGGCGAAACACTTGAAGACTTAGATTTTTGTGTACCTATGTTTTGGGATAAGACCCGAAAACTTGCAACAAAGTAAAAACCAGTAGGATTACATCAAAGAAAGAACTTTCTGTGCAATAAAAGAAATAGTCAATATCATGAAGAAAATATTTAGGAACTCACACACACATTCACAGAGTAAGGGGGAGACTTAAATAAATAATATTGTTTTGTTAGCAGTTTTACTAAGTAATGACAATTTTAAAATAGTAAATACATAAAAACCAAATTTAATTATGGCATTTTAATACATAAGTATCATTGCTCCTTATTCTTATTCACCCTCTCTCTATCCTCCCTCTTTACCCCTTCTTTCTGGTATAATTTAGAGGGAAAATACATGTTTGAGGTGTAAGAATAGAGGAATTACTATAAAAGTGCAAAAAGAATAGTCATAAAAAGCTGCTCAAGTACGATGATTGTGGTTGATACATTGTTTATGAACTAATAAAGCAATGAAGATCAGAGAAGCAAAGCATCTAGGCTACCAGAGAGCTCGGTCCTGTACCAGGGCTGGAGAGATATTATCCATAGCAAGCTGGAGACAAATTGCCAAGACTAAATCCTTAATGCCCTGCTCCTATCTTATATATTAGTGCTGGGGTTTAAAGCTGTGAGCTCTGTTTCTCTTTTAGACTGATTCACTTCTCATGTAGCCCTGGATGGCCTTGTAAATCTAACATTAAGTATTTTTGGTTTTTATGTTTTCTTACTCTCTGTTGTTGACTGTGGCCTTCTCTTGTGGCTCACCTTTTAGTTAAACTCTGTAGGGATATGGAAGAGTGTTATCTCTCCCTCCGTCTTTGTTCCAGGGGATTGGGTTTTGATTTAGGAACATGCTTTCTCTCATTCACCTAACTCTGTCAGATAATTTCCTTTGTGAATGTCTTTGCATATCTTCTGTTACATTGCTATTGTAAATAGTGTCTTTCTCCTTATTTCTACGGTTGTTTATGTTGGTGGCAGAAGAAACAAACATTTTTTTATGTTAGTCTTGTACCTTGAAATCTTGATGCATTTCCTAATGAATTCTCACAACTACAGATTGCTTCTGTTTACTCTATAAACTATCCTATAACCTGCGGATATGATTTAGCACATTTCTTTTCAGTGTCTGTATTTCAACCCTTTTTTATTGTGGTTTCACTATTATTACTGATTTTATTGGAGTCTCAGGCACAATTGTTTTCCTGTACTTTGAACACAGTGAAATTCCAAGTGTTAGGTGAACACTCTGACTAGTTCTTTGATTTACTATAAAGGCTTTTTCAGACTGCTTTTAGAGAATACTTTCAAGGCCAGGATAAAGTTTCCATGGCCTTTGCTTATTGGTTAGGTTAGGGAGTAGTTGGTTGGTTTTTTTGTTTGTTTGTTTGTTTGTTTTGTTTTGTTTTGTTTTCTGGGGTTTACCATTGTCCACGGAGAGATACAACACTTTCCTCTTTTTGCTTGTTGTTCTAGTTAGAGTAATAATTGCTATGAGGAAAGGCCATGACCCAAAGCAAGTTGGGGAGGAAAGGGTTTATTTGGCTTACACCTCCATCAGGAACTCAAGGTAGATTCCTGTAGATAAGAACTGATGTAGAGGCCACAGAGGGTTGCTGCTTACTGGCTTGCTCATGGCATGATCAGCTTACGTTCTTTAAGAACTCAGTACCACCAGGCCAAGGATGGCACCAGCCACAATGGGCTGCTCCCCTCCCCATCACTAATTAAGAAAATGCCCTGCAACTTATGGAAGCATCTTCTCAGTTGTGGTCCCCTCCTTTCAGATAACTCTAGTTTGTGTTAAGTTGACATAAAACTAACCAGCACCATTGTAAAGCTCTGAGCCCTGCCTATAGGATCTATAGCCTGACCCTCCATTCCTGCACAACACAGACACGCAGATGCTGACACCCAGGATTCGAGATCTAGATCCCACTTGTGCATCTATGGCTCCTGTTCTAAACTTTGGCATCCATTCAGTTCCCTTCTTTTGGTTCTGACACTTAGTTTTTCCTCGCTTTTTTTTTTTTTTTTTTTTTTTGAGATTGGCTTTATGTCCAAGATGTTATAATTACTAATTTTATTTTATTTTATAGTTTTAGAATTATTTCTTTCCCCTGCTCCTGCCATTCTCTCTCTCTCTCTCTCTCTCTCTCTCTCTCTCTCTCTCTCTCTCTCTCTTATTTCCTTTCCTTTCTAGTATATATTCTCTACTGTTTGAAATTTGGACTTTCATATCTCCTTCCGGTATGTGCCAGACCTGGTTCCCCTCTTCCATTTTAAACATTATCGTCATGCAGTTCAGGCCCTTTGAGCCTATAACTTTCTAAATACCGCAAACTTAGGATGCACAAGGCACTGAGATCAGTCTCTGGCTCCAGGGATGGACACACACACACACACACACACACACACACACACACACACACACATTTTATTTGTAAATACTCTTTCTTGCATTCCAGCTATCTTTGGGAGAGAGGAACTAGCTTTAAAATACCTTCCTGTGGGGCTAAAGAGATGGTTCAGCAGTTAGAAAAGCTTGGTGTTCTTCCAGAAGACCGGAGTTTAGTTCCCAACACTCACATCAAGTACTTCAAAGTCAACTCCAGAGAATCTGATGTTTCCTTCTGGCCTTGTGGGCACCTGCACAGACATGGTACAAAAACATGTACATATACATATACATGTATATATACATATAACTAAATAAATCTTCTTTTAAAATATTGTTCTATAAGGCAAGTTTGTTTATCTGGGGGGTGGAGAAGGATGTCTGCTCAAGACAGAGTTTCTCTGTGTAACACCCCTGGCTGTCCTATAACTTATTTTGTAGACCAGGCTAGCCTTGAACTCACATAGATCTGACAGTCTCTGCCTCCTGAGTTCTGGGATTAAAGGTTTGAGCCATCTTGCCTGGAAAGGGCAAGTTCTAAGGATTGTAAATTTTGTTAGATTTTGCTTCCATATAAACATATGTTTTTGGCCCCATTTGTTTTCTTTCTTTCATTCTGTATTTCTTATTTTTTATTTGTCTGCTTGTTTACTTGCTTGCTTCTTTTTGAGGCAGGCTTTTTCTGTGTAGCCTAGACTCTCCTGGAACTTCCTCTGTAGACCAGGCTGGCCTCAAACAGAGATCTGCCTGCCTCTGCTTCCTGATTGCTGGTATTAAAGGCGTATTCTATCACTGCCTGTCAATGTATAACAGTCTTTTTAAACATTGTTTTATGTGTATTTTTGTCTACATGAACCATGTGCATTCCCAGTGCCCATAGAAGTCGGAAAATGCTGTCAGATCTCTGGAATCAGAGTTAGCCACTCTATAAGCCACTGTGGGTACTGGGAATTGAACCCAGGTCATTTGGCAGAGCAGACAATGAATGCTCTTTTCTCCTTGAAAATCTTCATTTAGATTTATGTTAATCTTTTCCCTCCTATTCCACAGGTCTTATAACTTTTTGATTGCATATTACACTATCCATGTCATCATTTCTTTGGGTTATCTTCTATGTTGTTAAAAGGGAATCTGAGGTAGTTTAATGAGAATGTCCCCATAAACTCACATGTTTAAATACTTGTTCCCTAGCTGGTAGAACGGTTTAGGAAGGATTAAGAGGTGTGGCCTTGTTGGAAGAGGTGTGTCTTTCTGCCTGCCTTCCTGCCTGACTGCTGCCTGCCTGCCTACCTGCTGCCTGCATGCCTGCCTGCCTGCCTGCCTGCTGCCTGCTGCTATGCTTTCCTCATGATGATCATGGATTCTAACCTTCTGCAGCCCCAAATTAAACACTTTCTTTTTAATAAGAGGAAGACAAATGTTGGTACTAAGGGGTGGGGCATTGCTGTGACAGGAAGCTAGCCATGCTGCTTTTGGAAGGAATATGGAAAACCTGGGGAAATTGGATTAGGAAAGCTGTTGACTGCTATAAGCAGGGCTGAATGGACATCCTAGTAAGAGCTTGGAGACAACAGTGCTAAGATCATTGAGGGTTGTGGATGCTTAGCTCAAGAAACTTCAGAGGGCAACAAAATTAGTGACAGTGTTAGAAACCATTCTTGTGGTGCTTGGGGAAAAAATGAGGATGCTTTCTGCCTGAGGGCAAATTGAAATAGTTGGACTAATTTTATAGGCAGAGGATATTTCAAAACAGCCTAATATTAACTCTGTTGCATGGTTATTAGTAATCACATTCATGCAGAGCTACCATAAAAAATAATAAGCAGGGCAAAAAGAAACACAAAATGTATAGTTTGAGGAGGGGAAAAAGCACCAAGAAATTTGATGTCTGTACTGAAAGAGATAAGGAGAGGCCTAGTGTGAAATGGAATAAAGGGAGTGTTGTCTTTGGGTGAAGACCCCACCCAGCTAACCCGAAAACTTGCATAAAGGAAATGCCTTTTGTATTTCTATAAAGCTGCAATGGGGGAAAATGTTATGCAAATATAATTCAAGAAGGGGAACAGGCTCCAACCAAAATGGCTGAACTTGGCTTCATTGGCCAGGTCATTCTGGCTTTAGATCCCTGAATGATACTGGAGTAAAGGAGTTGTGGAATCTTCCTCCGCAGTTAAGAAAATCCTCTGAAGCGAGGTGTTTGGCATGGGAATCCCTTCAAGGAAACCAGAGAAGCTATATGTGAATTTATGAAAATGAAGCCTGGATTGCATTGGAGACCTCAAGATCTTGGAAATGTCAAAATCATAGACTTACCAAGAAGCTTGGGACCAAATCAAGAGAGAAAGACACATGTTGTAGCCAGCGGAACTTGAAGGGAAGAGCCATCTAAGCCCATTGGCAGCAGATTAGAGCTATAGGATTTGGAGTTTGCCCTCCTGAATTTCCATTTGCCTATTAGAAATAGATTAGAGATACAGGATTTGAAGATTGCCCCGCTGGATTTCTGTCATGCCTTGCTCCAGTATTTTCTAACTATATTACCATTCCTCCCTTTTGAAATGGTAATGTATATTCTATGCTGTTTTACATTGAAGTTTATAATTTACTTTTTGATTTTACAAGGAGTTATAATTAAAAGTTGCCTTGGGGTCTCAGAAGAAACTTAAAATAGTGTTCACACCATGAAAGACTGTGGGGACTGTTAGAGTTGGACGAAAGTCATTTTGCATTATGATATGGCCACAAGCCTATGGCAGACAAGGTGTGGGGTGTGGTGGTTTGAATGAGAATGCCCCCCATATGTGCATATGTTTGAATACTTGCCCCCCATTTGGTACAGTTCTTTGGGAAGGATTAAGAAGTGTGGCCTCATTGGAGGTGTTCTGATGCTGGCAGTGGGCCTGAGGTTTCAGAAGCCCAGGCCATTCCCAAATAGCTCCCTCTGGTTCCTGTTTGCAGAAAGGGATATAAGCGCTCATGGGCCAACACCATGCCTGCCTGCCAGCTGCCATGTCCTCACCATGATGGCCATGGACTCTAACCCTCTGTAAACATGCACCCCAAATTAAACACTTTATTTTCTGTGGCCTTGGTCATGGCATTTTGTCACAACAGAAAAGTAAGACAGAATCACTTTCATAGATTTTAATTGGCTTGATTCTGTAGTTAGAAAACATACTGGGCAAAATGAAATTCAGAATGTTCTACCCTCACATGTGCAGGATATCAAAAGAAAAGAAAATTAAATATAGAAAGTGGAAATGAGGGGGCTGGAGAGATGGCTCAGTGGTTCAGGAAACTATCCGCTTTTCCAGAGGACATGGGTTCAATTCTCAGCACCCTGTAACTCAAGCTCTAAAGGATCTCTCTCTCTCTCTCTCTCTCTCTCTCTCTCTCTCTCTCTCTCGCTTGCTCGCTCTCTCTCACACACACACAAACACCACATGCATGCGAGCAAAACACCAATTCATATAAAATAAAATTTTAAAAAGAAAATAGAAGTATACAGAGTGCTCATTGGGTAAAACTTATATTTGCATTCTTTGAACCTTGTTTTAAGCAGTTGGCTACCTGGCTCTTAGAGGCTGGCTGATGTGATTAGCTTAAGGTTCACAGTGTACAAAGACATCTTTAGGTCAAACTACATTCTATTGAACAGAATTACACTGAGAAATAACTCCCTGCCCACTAATTCTCTCTTCAACCATGTCTAATTCAATATTAACATTACAGTGACATTTTAAACCAATAATTATGTTAATCATTGAAAACACTATTTTTTTAAGTCATTGATTCCAATTGTCTACAATGTGGTGCTTTCGGTGGTAGTCATGGGCAGGAAAGTGAGTTCAGAGTACCCCAGTAGGGTGTATTTTAACACTGACATTGTTTAGAATTGACGGCTCCTGCTAATAATAGTGAAATAATTGTTGTGTGATATCTAATATTCACTTAAAATGTTCAGTGTCATGTTATCCTCATCTGCTCCTGAAGCCTACTATTCCCCCTTTGCTTATACCATTTAGCTTATTTCATTTTTGTATCAGTCAATACAAAATTGTGTTGCTATAACCAAATACCTAACATGGTCATGAGTGAGGCACTTATTTTATTTCTGGATTGAAAGGCACAATCTAACATGGTGGAGAAGGATTGTACAATTCATGACAATAGACTCATGAGCCTAAGATTTTAACTATTGATGGACAAGGAAGCAAAGAACAGACAGGAAATGACAGCGGGCTATACAATCTCAAGACACTTACCCAATGATCTACTTTCTCCAGTGAGAGCCCAGCTCTGAAAGTTATATGTGGTGATATATTACTTATGACTTATCAAAGCTTGCCTGAGGATTCAGAAAGCAAAGCCAGCCACAAGCTATAGAGGTCAGGCAATGGTGATACATACCTTTAATCCCAGAAACCATACTAGCTAGCCAGGCAGTGGTGGCACATGCCTTTGGGTGGATTTCTGGGAGTTCGAGACCTCCCAGGGATACACTAGAGTGAATCAGTCTAAAAGATTTAACAGAGCTCATGCCTTTAATCCCTGCTCTAGAGAGGCATATGAAAGACAGGAATCCAGTGTCTCAGGCAGCATTGTGAGATTTAATCTCTAGCCACCCCGAGGATAGGCAGCAGTCTGAGGTTTGCTGGAGTCCTTGTGGAGACAGGATCGCCCCCTTTTGGACTGAGGTAGATGTGAGACCTAGTGGCTCAGCTGCTTTGCTTCTCTGACCTCAGCTTGAAGCTTGAACCCCAATATCTGTCTCTGGGTTTTTATTTTTGGTGTTACAGTTACACACCTCGAAGAGTGCAGCAAGACAGGGAGGGTAGACATTCCACATCCGAACTATGGTGTTTCATTCTTGTCCCCTCTGACTCACATGTATATCTGGTGTCTTTTAATCATCAGCAGGCTGTTCAGGGCACGGGCCTGGCCTTCATCGTCTACACTGAGGCCATTAAAAACATGGAAGTGTCCCAGCTCTGGTCAGTTCTCTACATCTTCATGCTGCTGATGATGGGTTTTGGGAGCATGCTTGGAAACACAGCGGCCATCCTCACCCCTCTGACGGACAGCAAGGTCATCTCCAGCTACCTGCCCAAGGAGGCCATTTCAGATCAGGACACCAGGCAGTGGAGGCGGGGCATGGGAGAGTGGCAAAAGGCAAGACAATCAGTGGAAGGGTCTAATTAGGGGCCATGTGCTTCTAAGACAACTCCAGAAAGGCTGCAGGGGTGTAGCTGTGCTCCTGCTAGGGTAATACTCAGTTCCACTTGGGTAAGTTGTTCTAGGTGCTGTATGCACATGTAATGTGCACCACAGAGACCCATTTTTAATTTCAACATCTTGCCACCCAGCCAGGATCATGAGAACCCTCCTGTGCCTCTGATGGCTCTATGTCCAGGATAGATAATGTCACATCTGATCACATGTCCTAGCTATCATGTGGGAAGTGTCCTCTTCCCAGCTCCTCGAAGCCTGATAGCACTTGGTTTTTTTTTTTTTTTTTTTCTGAAATTGGGTCTCTGTGGTCCACAGTACAAATGCATGTAGCTCCCAATCCAGCACTTAATCCTCTCCTGAGGGAGCCTCCCAGTGGCTGATATTGTATGGTATGGCAGTGGGAAGGGCTACTATGAATTCAGAGGCACCATGGAAAGCCTTAGGAAGTCAGAAGAAAACCTGGAAAGAGTCAAATATTGACTCTGCCATGTTGTGCAGTTATCTGACAACACTAAGCCCTGGCACCCCCAGTATATAAGGGATCTCTGACTACTACCTTGGAGGCTTAATCTGCTCTGGTACATGACCAGAGCCTGGCATGTGAGAGCATCTATGTAAATTGTAGTTTCTTCCCAAACCAATCCTTATCTAGGGCCCCACACCACATTTAAGTCCACTTCTCACAGTCTCAGGGGCTATCTTTAGCATTCCCAGACTTTCAGCCATTATGATAGAATATATCCACGATGAGAAGGCAGAGGGTGGTCTTGAGTTTAAGCCTAGCAGCTTTGTTCCTGCTCTAACTCTGCCTGCTCTCCCATGCCAAGGCCAGGCCCTTCCAAGCACATAGTGACCATCTCTAGGAGGCAGTAGAGTATACTCGGAACCATCACTGATGGACAGAGTGGGAGGGCAGAGGGAATCTCACCGTAGCCCTGTGGACTGAGAGGGCTGGCACCCCCTCCCCCACCTTCTCTGGGAACTAACCTCTGGTCCACACCTGGGACCTCTGAAGGCCAACACCGGGGAGATGATGTCTCATGACCAGTTCTTCATTGGTCATCCTCAGGCAGCCTTTACCTCAATAGCTCCCCCAGAGAGGATCAGATGGGTTGGGGTCACATTCAAACATCAAACCAGAACAGCATCTTCCCAAGGGCAGAAGGTATGCAAACTAGAGTCCCTCCCTCCAGAGCATGAATAAATCTGTCTCTCTCTGTGCTCCCAACAGATTTGAAAGTGACCTTCAGGCCATGACTTGCCGCTCCCTCAACTGGTACTGGAAGGCCATGTGGGCGTTTGTGAGTCCAATACTCATCATCAGCCTCTATGTCTTCTACCTGAGTGACTATATCCTCTCAGGGACACTGCAGTACCAAGCCTGGGATGGCACTCAGGTACCCGATGTTCCTGCAGGGCTGGGGAATAAGGCAGAGACCACACAGTCACTCAGAACACAGGGGACTATTGCTGTGCTGTGAGAAGGCTCCATGTGAGTATTTCACAGATGCTCAATTTAGCACAGCAGAAGTGGGCTGTGAGTTTTTAACCATGATGCATGGAGAGAGCAAGAGATGACCCAAAGCATCACAGTGGGCCTTTCCCTAGAAGTACCAGTATCCTCTGGTGTGCCACACTGTACATATTTATACAGAACATTTCTACCACCACAGAAACCATTAGTCTGTGCTGAAGGTTACATAACATTTAGGGCTCTAGAATAAGGTACTAGAAAAATTGTTTTAATGGCATTCCTGGATAGGCTTCACACACATTCTCTCACATATGCTCGCAAAGGTCAGAATTACCTTTCTTCGTGGTTTCTCTGAATTGCAGGGTAGTAGACACCACAGTCTTCACTCTTTAGCCTCTTCCCCTTCATAGAAGGCTTGGGTGAACAGTTCTCTTGGACTTGATAGGAGGGACCTTCCCCTGATGCTCAATCTCTTCCCCAAGGGGCAGCTGGTGACCAAGGATTACCCCCCACATGCACCAGCTGTCATCGGTTTGCTGGTGGCTTCATCTACCATGTGCATCACCCTGCTGGCCCTGGGGATTTTCATCTGGAATTGCCTCAAGAGGGGAGGTTCATCCCCAGTGGTCTAAGAATGGACCTCCCAGGGACGGAAGTCAGCCACTATCTGTTTCACAGTTGCTGCCTGCTGGTGGCAACACCTTGGCTGGAGTGCTGGTCTGGGACCTCCTGAATCTGTAAAGAGGATTAGGGAGCTTAGAAAAAAGAAGACTACCTTGGGGAGGGGACCACATCCCTTAGAAGACTCCCTCCATTATTTGCCATCTGAAGACTACAACTTGTAGCCTTCTTGTCGTCAGCGGTTAAGGCCAGTACTGAAGATCATTGTCACCTAGACTCTAGGAAGTCCTAGAATTCAAGGTAAGCTGTCATTAGAAACTTGACCAAAACCCTGAGGAGCCAAACAAGCACTTCGGTTTATGTTTGTTTGTTTTTTGTTGTTATTTTTGGTTTTGTTTTTTTTTTTTCTCAAAAGAAAACAAGATACTAATTGCTTTTCATCCAGTGTCAGAGGTTTTTGAAGCACCTAGGGCAACACATTACAATTCTTCTCATTGAAGCCACAGTGAGTGTGTAATTTTTGTATTACTACACTGTACTACACTGTAAATACTACCGGGATTTAGTGTCCACGAAGGGAGAGTTATGTTGGGAATGCAAAGGTTCCTCACAGTGGGCTGTGGCAACGCTAAACTGTACAAGGAATCTGAACAGACATTCCCATCCCTGGGGTTTCAGGGTCAGATGATCCACAAGGGTACAAGGAACTGTAACTTTTCTACAAACATCACTCACAGCCACCTTCATTCACCTCTGTATAGTAATGCTTTCTAAAATGTACATAAGTCACACAGAGCAGTGTATAACTGAAAACACTCCATATTAATGGCTGTTATTCATCCATTATGTCAATTTATCTGTTTTCTTTTCTTTTTTATCATAATAAAGTGGATCAAGGTTATCCAGACTGAGAGTTCCCTCCTGTACTAACAAGCCGAACTCATGGAATTGAAGGACTTCTTTGGATCCATCTGTGCAGACACCTCTGAAGACACTTAGACATCACTTGGAACATCGACCAGAGAGATCTTTTATTTCTCTCTTTTTCCCAATGACAAAAGTAGGCACTGGAAAGGTCTTTGATGTGGCAGGTGGTGGTAGTAAAGAGAAAATTCTCTGGCTAAACACTTGTTACATTTGCAGAGAAACAAAATAAGGTTCCCAGAATCCATGTTGGAAAGCCTACAGTGTCTGAAAATCCAAGTTCCAGATGATAAAACATCCTTGTTGTATCCTTTTCTATCCTTGTTTTCACCAGCATGAACATGTACACAAAACACATACACATAAGTTAAAATAATATACATATCAAAAAGGTAGATAGTGATGATGTCTTTTCAACAGTTGAGTCTTTAACAGAGGACAATAACTCACAGGACAAATTGTTCACTATCTTAGCTGCCTTCTTATTTTCATTTTAAAATGATCACTGTCCTTAAATATATGAGAAGCAGCATTTATTTACCTAAGTGTTTACTCCTGGTTTTCTCATCAGATGGATTTTAGGGTCGAACAGTGGGTACACCCTGTGATAATACATCAGAGTCTATTCCTGAACACTTAAGTGTCTGTCCCCTACTCTCAACCTAGGCATAGTGACTGCCTTTCTGCACTTGTCATGCCTTCCTAGGGTCAGTCACTGACAGGGTCTCAAAAATCATGTACCCTCAAAGGTGAAAAGAGGAACATTGTCATGTTATCATTATTCTATTCTTTTTCAGTGCGCCCATCACCTCTGCCATTCTAGACACATCAGAGCATTGAAAATTTGCAGTGTCCATGCTACTGGATTCAAGGAGCCTTTGTCAGAAAATCTTGGGAGTGAGTCTGGTGCTCTTGGGTGAATACAATGTGCAATCAAATCTGAGAGCCTGGGCAGAGCCTATTGAAGGAGAGGGGAAAGTATGCAGTGTGTTTAGACATACTTACATCCAGAACAACTTGTACAAATATAAATGCACTGTTGAACATCTCTAGGTATGAGTGGGAGTCACCTCAACAGAACAGTTGTGCTTATGGAAATCAGACAGGTGAAGTAATGCTATCATGAAATACAGATGTGCCTCAGTTTACCGATCTAAAGGTAGTGGAACCTGGGAGAATGGAGCCTAAAAAGGGGGAATAAAGTCTCACACAACAGCCAACTTTATTAAGAACATCAGGCAATATCCACTTTGAGCGTTAAGAAAGATCATGTGAGTAAAGCTCTCATGAGTTCAAACTGAATATAATCACAATAACAGGCTGCACATGGAAAAAAAAACCCATGAATTTCTATAGAGGTGTATAAATAAGTACTAATAGCCAGTTGGAATGAATAATCTGAAGAAAACTCACTCCTATATGATACACCTGGGAGGGGTGTAGAAGAATAATCCTCCAAGAACAATTCGGTGTTTTGGAGAAACTGAGGTCACGAGACTCTTATTTTCTTCGGAGTTTTCTCACAGGTACTCAGAATTGTTTTTCTTTCTTTAGAATGTTTCTTCCCTTTTCCATTTTTTCTTTTTTAATTTTATGTGCGTTGTTGTTTTGTCATGGGTGTCAATTCCCCTGGAGCTGGAATTACAGACGGTTGTGAGCTGCCTTGTGGGTGCTGGGAATTGAACCCATGTCCTCTGGAAGAGCAGCCAGTACTCTAAACCACCGAGCCTTATCTCCAGCCCCAGCACTCAGAATTCTCACAGGACTACATTCTTGGATTGTGTTAGGATACTCTTCCATCCACATTGTGGTTACATCCCGCTAAACCCACTTTAGATCGAAGAGCCCCCTAAATTAAAAATGCATTTGTTACACCTACCTTCCTATCCATCACACTCAGAGCTGTCAAATGATCATCCCAGAGGCCATGTGATCACTGGGGTTCCCAACATCTCCACAGAATACCCTCTTCAGATTGCTTGCCCACAAAATGTTGGGTCTCAAATTATAGCTTCTACAGATTTCATTTCCCTTTCACACGTTGTAGAGTCAGAAGACACTAAGCTGAACTGGTCAGCCAAGGAGCTCTCCACATACAGTCAAATGCCAGTTTCTCCATGGGGACGTACCTTTGCTTTGTTTTGTTACTGTAAAAAGAGAAAGAAAGATCACTGTAGAATGATAAAAGATCAATTATAATGTTTAAAAGCTTACTCATATAACAGCTGTAGAATTTACATTCTTATCAGCACACTGAAATTCCCTCAAATCAAATCTCAAATAATGTAGTGGTAATTAGACGTCAACATGAATCAGGAGGGTGGGATGCACCTGTAACCTACCAACTTGAGAGGCTGAAGCAGGGAGACTAAAGACCCGACCTAAACAATCAACCTAGCTAAACCCCATCTCAAAAGGGGAGGCTGCAGCAATGGCTCAACAGCTAAAAGCTCTGGCTGTTCTTGTAGAGACCATGGGTCCAGTCTCCAGCACCCAGATGGTGGTTCACAGCCATCCACAACCCCAGTCCCAACTATGTATTATGTATATACATTTTGTATGTATGTATGTACATATGCATATGTATATGTAGAATATGAAATAAAATAAAATCTTTCTTTTTTAAAGGACAAGAATTGCAACACAACCCAAAACAAACAAACAAACAAAAACTCTCAAGGTCTTGCCAAACAGTGCTAAGGAGTTTGGACTCTCTCATACAGGGAAACTAGAAACTCTTATGATTCATTAACAGTGGACTCACCAGGATGAGCAAATGATTCAAAATTGTATAACCTTAGTTTGCAGGGTAAGACTATAGAACCCTGCGTAGAGCTATTCCTGCTTTCTCTCCTTCCTCAGGAGTTCTGGCGAATCGGCTTTATCATGTTCTGTATTGTGTTTCTGATAGGCACAGTGAAGTTCCTACCCACCGGCAGTCATCCATTAGCCAGAATTGCATCCTGAGAACTCTCAGGTGGGGCTAAGCCTGACTGAGTCACCTGCACTGGGAATCTGGACACCCCAGAGAACTGAGATTCATCCCCTTTGTTGAGATAATTTTTAAATACAGTTATGACCAAGGTCTGAGTGAAGTGTAAATTTTAAATCAGACACAATGCTCAAAACTCATGATTTATGATTCCTTGTCAGTTGTTCTCCTGAGGCTACCTATGTGACTGTAAGTGCAAGGTGGGAGGGAACCCAAAATAATAGTGTCCCTTTGCACTTATTGGTAGCTCAGGATGTGCCATCATGGAAGCGTTTATGCTATAGAAATTGAAAAGCACATAGATCAGAGACTTTCTGCAGTTTCCAGTTCACCATCAGCCTCCAGCAGACGCAATCGTATCTTCATGAGCTATTTTTCAGTAATCCTTAATAGTATGAGGAGCCCAGAAATCCTGGAGTTTGAGAGTCGTGGCACAGAAAAAAGAATGTGGCCAAAGGTCAGTGGGAGGCTGTGAACTGGCCACCACTGAGGTTAAAGCCGAGGGAGGCACCGACCCACCAGGGAAGACTCACACCAGGGCCTGACAGTGCAGAAAGCTGAACAACAGGAAACCCAAGGGACTGGAATCCAGAAGAGAGCACAGGAGTGGGCCCATTCTACCCTGAGTGTTGTCTCAGAAGATGGAATCACCCTTGGCGCATGTGGTCTCCCCTGCCAGAAGATGAGGAGCTGCAGCCCAAGGGCAGCCCTGAATGCCCTGACCAGCACACAGGAAGACTTGGCCCAACCAAGTATGCCCAGCCTAAGGTTGTGGAGAAGGGGCAACCAAAGTGGGACAACCCCAGCAGTTCTTGCTTACCTGCATACCCTATGCCATGGGCCTGAGCAATGTGTGGCCCATCCACCACCTGTTCCAGATGTACTGCAGAGGTGAGTGCAGTTTGCATGGACAGCAGTGTCTGAGTAGCTGAGTGCTTCACATCTCAAACCTTCACCTTCCTGGAATCTGTATGAATTATAGGACTAGTGGATGTCACCCCCAAAGAGCTGGCCCACAACCCAGCGAAGAAGGAAGATTGGGTTTTGCTTTTGATTTCACGGACAGTGCTTTTGTTCTGTCTTAAAAAAAAAAAAAAAAAAGTTTGCCTTTCCTAACTTGAAGTCAAAAAAGCTTTCTGTTCCTCCTCTGAGTTCTTAACCACAGGGTTGTTGAAGCTGTGTTTTACTTCCTTTCCTTCCTTTTTTTTTTGTGTGTGTATGTATAAAATGTGGTACCTAATGAGGTTCAATATATTATGTTGTTGTATTGTTGTTTTCATGACAAAAAGATTGCAGAGCTCTTTTGCTTGGATTACATCCTTGAAGTTTGAGTAAGTGATGGAAAGTTTGCTAGGCAGAGGTGCCCACACTCCCACGTTGGTTAGAGCAAGCAGGCTGTCACAAAGACAAGTTGCTGTGAGCCATACCAGACCTGCTGTAGTTGCTACTTGGTACTTTGAATTGAAATTAGACTATCTTATGACCTTTGTGTGTTAGAGCACAATTCCAAACAGCTGTGGGGAACATGGCTATGGCTCCTGCTCCCAGGTGTCTCTAAGACTAATACTCACAGGCCTCAGCCTCCTTCAACATCAACCTGAAAGTAAAACCCCAGTGTTTAAAGAGCAGGATTCCCCTCTGCAAAGCAGGCTCTGAAATGACTATTTCCTGTTCCTAGAAGGTGTTGTGAGGAGAAATAGTAGGAAGGTGGTGGTGGTGCGGAGTGTGCTTGCATGTGATGGGGGCATCTAAACAGTACCAATGAGGGAAAAGGGAGTAAAGGCTCACAGCCTTAGGCCCACCCCCATTCCAAAGGGATAAAGCTATTGCTTTCACTTTACCTACACCTGTTACATTTCTTGGAGTCTCCCATCTGTAATTTGAGAAGACCTCTACATAGTGTCATATACGAGATTCAAAATTGTGGAGGAGGACGTGGACATGTCCAGACTGTGGCAGCACTCTCTCCTCAAGTGAAGGAACCATCTCCAACCAGGGTAATCTTGGTTAGAAGCCCAGACAGCTTCTACCTCCACCAAGAATAAGGAAAGAAGGGCTTCTGTCTGTCTGTGCAAAGTGATTGATCTCATTTGGCTATCCATGTGATAATTAGGGTAGAGGGGTAAGTCACAACTCCAAAAGCAAGAGACTTAGACTGCAAGGAACCAAGAATCTTTTGGAGAAGGAAGAGTGGTAGGGGTGGCCCTCCCCCTGCCCCCTCCTCCTGTAGATTGTTTCATTGCCCCATGCTGGGCTTTTGAGCTAGGATTGCTGAGTATAAGCACCTGGTGGTAGGCTTGGGTAGGGAAGATTTGCTCAGCTTTTTTCTTTCCTGAACTGTTCTAGCCCACAGGCAAAACCTGAGCTACTCCTGAAGTTTTCCATCTTCGAAGGAAGACATACAGAGCCTGCTTTTGAATTTGAAGTGGGGATTGCCTGAAATTCCAATGGAGCCTGTGAGTGATCTAGCAGGGCAAGCTTCTAAGTAGGAAATCTTTGTTGGGTATTAGCACCCATTTGCCCAGAACTCACATAGTTACAGCTGGGGTGCTGGAACAAATGACCCCTGTATTCACCTCCACCCCCCACCCCCATCCGCTTCCGTAGGCTCCCCATGTCCCTGGTGTACTGGGCTGTTGGGTAGGTCTATGTCAAATAAAGTGCCAAGAGTACTTAAATGAGGGCTGTGGGTCAAGGTTGCTGGAAACCTTTTTTTTTTTTTTTTTTTTTTTTTTTTGCTTTTCGAGATAGGGGTTCTCTGTAGCTTTGGAGCCTGTCCCAGCACTTGTGAAGTATACCAGGCTTGCCTTGAACTCGAAGAGATCTGCCTGCCTCTGTCTCCCTAGTGCTAGGATTAAAGGGATGTATCACCAAAGTCCAGCAGGGCTGCTGAAATCTTAAACATTCCTGAGCCCCAGGCTTGCATTCCCAGTGAAGTTACTATCAATCCTTGAAGCTAAAGGAGACTTCCAGTTTATCTGGTCCTGAGCCTCCAGCACTAAGATAACCGACCTGGGAAGCTCATGTGAATTTTCAGCAGCACAGGGTCAGGTGTTAAACAAGCTGTTACCATTGGCAGATATAGGCAAAGAAGGATCAGCTTGCCTGAGTAGGGAAGATGGAGACAGGGGCATTGCTGGGGTAGTGCTGTTCTTTGTAGCTAGCATCTGCAAAATTGGTTTGCCTCAGTTGGATGTAGAATATTTTTCCCCATTATCCTGCCTGCTTTTTTTGCTGGCCCATTAATATTATTATCATTACTCTGATTATTTTTGAGACAAACATTTCCTCTTTCCTTTGGAGATTGTCCTAAAACACTCTCTGTAATAAAACAGGCTTGGAATACAAACAGATCAAGTTTTGTTTGCCTCCCTAGTGCTGATGGGATTGAAGGACAATATCACCATTGCCTAGTCTATACTACATTTTTCCCTTTTCCTTGGAATATAAACTCACATTTCTTCTCTCTTATTTTCTTTTTCTTTCTCCTCACTCTCAATAGGAATCTAAACCTGGGTGGTAAATTCATTTTCATGTAAGACTGTGCTTTCTCAATATGAGAACCTCCTCACAATTCTTAATGTGAAAAATGGTTTAAGTTCTCACTAGGAAACAACAACAAAAAACAAAACAAAACAAAACAAAAACAAAAAGGGTATTGAAAAGTATATGACGATTGGGTGCATCTTAGTATCTTGTTGAGTTAACTAACCGAAAGACCTGGAAATGAAAACCAAAGTAGGTAGAAAAGACGACATGTGTTCCATCATTGCTGGAATTTGTCAAACAACTATGCTGGCCTTGTGAATATTAGCATTAAAATCCCTTGTCCACCCTTAAGATCCATGGCTCCTATACCTCCTTCCAACACGTGCCACAAGATATCTGTAGGTCTTTATCTTCTAGGGAGTGTGATGTCTGTTAGGAAGGCAAACATTCTTGAATGATAGATATCCAAGTAACATCATCTCAGTTGGTAAGATATTATCTCTGGGGAATGGGAAAGAACCATTTTAGTATATATTGTACTTGTTTTTTGGGGAACAGAGTTGATGTTACTCATCAACATCATCATCATACATGTGGCTCCTGCTGCCTTCATTTTACAAATTAATGCCTCTGCTTTCCTGAGGATAAATCAAATGGATAGTCTAACTTGGATATGGTTAGCTTTGGAAGTGTGTTATTTTTGTTTTTTTAAGACATGTTCTGTCCCTTCATCTGTCCTCCACTACATGGAGCAGGTCTTTTTTCTGAGAACAGATATGAAAGCATTGAGCTACTTCAAATTAGTTTACCTCTACTAATGTTGTTGCTCTCACTATACAGCAGAGACAGGGCAAGCCATGCATAAAAGTCCAGCTCTGTCAAAGAGCAAAGGGGACCTTTCTTGCTGCAGGGCTTAACAAAGCTTGGCCCTAATTCTCTTGTACTTGTAATCATGGATACATTGTGAATTTTAAAATCATTGAAATCCTGATAGTCCCCTTGTCACTCTCTAGATTTACACTGAACTCTTGTCATTTGTTTGTTTGTGATTTATCATTTAGTGTGTGTGTGTGTGTGTGTGTGTGTGTGTGTGTGCATCTCATCTGCCTCCTTGCCAACGGGCCTACTCAGTTTGAGCATGAAAATGTTCAGATTTAGAGTTAGATTTAGTGCAAAAAGATAGCTTTCAATTTTTCAAGCTATGATTTTACTGTGTAGCTCTGACTGTCCCAGCACTCAGTCTGTAGACCAGGCTGGCCATGAACTCATAGGTCCTCCTGCCAATAGAGTGGTTACATTCTAGACATGTGGGGACATTTCCTGCTCCATACTGCGTTTTCTTCTTTCTTCCTTTCTTCCTTGCTTTCTTTCTTCTACCACATCAACTTCTTCCTTTCCTCCTTCTTCTCCCACTTTGACTTCTTTTTGTTTTGTCTTTCTCATCACCTTCTTCTTTTACTTCCTCTTATCCTTAGTTTCTTTTGCTCTTTCATGATGAGGCTTCTCTATGCAGGTTTACTGACCTGAGTCTGCGTTGAACTCAAACTCACACAGCTTCTTCAGTGCTGTTTCATGTGCACTGCCCAGTAATTTTGCCTTTCAATTCTTTCTATCTAGACATTTAATTTTTTAATTACGTACCACTTTGTCTTTTTGTCTGTGCACTCCTGGAAATCCAGATCCTCCGACCTCCCTAAACAATCAAAAATAACTAGAGATAAATAATTAACCTGGCCTTCATACAGGTAAAAATCAAAAATAAATGAAGAAGATCAAAGGGAGCTTGGCCTGGGGTTCAGATGAAACTTCCTGAATTGCTGGACAGCTGAACTAGTCTAGTAGTGTATGCTTACACAGAACAAACAAGTTGTGGTGCTTGTTTGAACTTGGGTTAGTATGTGAAGAAACACAGATTCTGATTCCAAAGTGAATCTTTCTTTGTCCACCTTTATTTATTTCATAAGTAAAATCAGAGAACCGGTTGGCATGGAGCTTATATTGCCGGTCCCCCAGGCACACAGGGTTTGGAAGCATTGTGCATACACACCCCATTCCATTGTCTTCTGCTGTATCATACAAGTGCATAGTCTTCTACCAATTTACACACACACTCACACACACACACACACACGCACACACACACAACACACACACACACACACAAATATTAAAGAATAGGGCCCAGGATCATAGACTATAAATTCTTGGTAGCATGTAGTGCCCTCTTTAGGTAAAAGGGCATACCTGCAGACAGAATACTCATGCATAAAATCAATATAGGAGCATTTAACTTTTAAATCATTATTACTATTATCATCATTATCTTTACTATGATTATTTTTGAGACAACATTACCTCTTTCCTTTGGAAACTGTCCTAGAACACTCTCTGTAATAAAGCAGGCTTGCAATCCAAACAGATCAATTTTGCTTTGTTTGCCTCCCTACCATAGTGTGTTCTCCTTTTGTCCCTTTTCCTTTTTCTGTAAACTCCCATTTCTTCTCTCCTATTTTCTTTTTCTTTCCCCTCACACACAATAGGAATCTAAACCTGGGTGGTGTTTTCCTTTACACGTAAGATGTGCTTTCTCAATATGAGTGCCTCCTCACAATTTTTCACGTGAAAATTGGTTTTTCGTTCTCACTAGGAAACACAAAGAACAAAAAGGACCTTGAAAAGTACAAAATATGATTGCGTCCATCTCGGTATCTCGTTGAGTTAACTAACGCAAAGTTGTGGAAATGAAAATCAAAGTAGGCAGGGTAGCCGGCAAGTGGCCCATCACTGCTAGAATTTCTCAAACAACTGTGCTGGCCTTGTGACTTTTAGCATTATACTCCCGTGTTCCCTCTTACTCTCCATGGCTCCTTTACCTCCTTCCAACACGTGCCAGAAGACATCTGTGAGAGTTTATCTTCCAGAAAGAATGTTCTCTGTCAGGAAGACAAACATTCTTGAATGATAGATATCCAAGTAACATCATCTCAGTGGGCAAGGTATTATCTCTGAGGAATGTGAATGAACCATTTAAGTATATATTGTACTTGTTTTTAGGGAATCAGAGTTGTTATTCATCAACATCCTCATCATACTTGTGGCTCCTGCTGCCTTCCTTTTACAAATTAATGCCTCTCTTCTCCTCTCATGAGGGTAAATCAATGGATAGTCTAACTAGGACATGGTTTTCTTTGGAAGTGTGGGATTATATTCCTCTTTGCTGAACCTGGACCATTCAGGGAGGACTGAGAGTTGCTGTATTCACTGGAAAGTCAACCAAGTATTGATGATGGCTTTTCATAAGCATACAGCTGGAGCCCACTTTGCATAAAATCAATACCCTATATATCCTCACCTGGGTCATCACAGTGCCATTGCTAGCTGAGTGCGGTTGGATATAAAGAAACGAATCACTTACAGTCAGAGAGTTCTGCTCCCTTGTCTTTTCTTTTTATTTTATTTCATTTTATTGTTTATTTTGATTGTTTGGTAAAATGGATTCTATGCATCTTTGCAGACTGTCCTGGAACTCACTCTTGAGACCAGAATGGCTTCAACCACACAGAAAACAGTTTGGCTCTGCCTCCCAAGGGCTGGGATTTATGATGTGTGACACAACCCCACAGTTTTTATTTTATTTTGGTTTGGGGGAAGGGAGTATGTTGGGAATGCTTTATCACTTCTTTCTTTACATCCTTCAGGTTTGATTTCATACAAAGTGTTCTGACCACAGTTTCCCTTCTTCCCACAACTCCATCCCCTCAGCCAAATCCACATGGTGTTAGCATTAGGCTTCTTGTTCTCTCTCTTTCACACACTGCTGTGTTAAAGCATCAGCTGTAATTATTTTCTCCATGGATCTTGGAATTATCAGTTTTTAGATTATGCATGTGGTTTAGCCATGCACATGATTAAAATCAGTGAAATCTCAGTACCACCTGCCAGTGCAGAAGAACTTTTACAAGGATTTCAACTTATAAGCAGAGTATGTCAAGAAAGGGCAAGCTCTTTTCACTGGGGTTATAGCCTTTACAATTGCTGCTACATAACCAAAGCATTACACAGAATCAAGCCAACTTTCAAATAACCTAGCCAATCATTCTGTTGTACTCATAGTGATATTAATAGAGGAAAGTAGAGAAAGATAGAGTGAAAATTTAAGGATGAGGCTTCAATTCCAGCAGAAGTAAAATATATGAAACTTAAAATAAAGAAAAAAAAATAAAAACAAAAAAAAACAAGAAAAGGCCTGGGAGATGGCTTAGTAGTGGAGAGACTATCTGTCCTTTTTTTTTTTTTTTTTTTTACTTTCAACATTTCTCTTTATTGCCATTTCTTTTCTAGAACTCAGACTGATGTCCTGGTGAGCTGACAAATCTCCACTTTCAGATTTTTGAGAACAGAGGCTTGATTGATCATCTGTCACTAAAAGTTGGAATTTTGTTACTTTTTTTTTGAATATATGAGACCTGAGAACAATAGCAGCAGAAAAATACTCAGGAATCAGTTGGTGTTCTGCTTTAGGGACTGTGTGACCTTTTTTGTCTTGATGTTTGTTTGTTTTTGGTTTTGTTTTTTGTTTGTTTTTGTATTATTTGTCTCCATATTTACATTTCCTCCACTGTCTCTCCCTTCCTTCCTTCTTCATTTCATTACTTTTTGAAACTGTTTTTTTGTCTTTGTACCTTTAGAGCTGTCTTGAATCTCATTTTGTAGGCCAGGCAGAAATGAAAGTTGGAAATCAACCAGACTCTCTGCCTCTGCCTCAGAAACACTATGCACCAATCTCCACTGGCATACTCAGGTATGCATGTGCCACACTTTCCAGTTAAACATTTGTTGAAGAGGGAAAGCCTGCATTGCTGATAGGAATTCAGTTCTTTTCAGGTTTTTGAGGAAAATTAAATTTTATTTTGTTTACTTTATATTTTCACTTGTTTTTTTTAAGACAGGTCGTGTCCCTTTATCTGTGCTCCACTACATGGTGCAGGTCTTCTTTCTGAGAACAGATATGAAAGCATTGAGCTAATTCAAATTAGTTTACCTCTACTAATGTTGTTGCTCTCACTATACAGCAGAGGCAGGGCAAGCTATGCATGAAAGTCCAGCCCTGTCAAAGAGCAAAGGGGACCTTTCTTGCTGCAGGGCTTAACAAAGCTTGGCCCTAATTCTCTTGTACTTGTAATCATGGATACATTGTGAATTTTAAAATCATTGAAATCCTGATAGTCCCCTTGTCACTCTCTAGATTTTCACTGAACTATTGTCATTTATTTGTTTTTGATATATCATTTAGTGTGTGTGTGAGTGTTTGTGTGTGTGTGTGTGTGTGTGTGTGTGTGTGTGTGTGCATCTCATCTACCTCCCTGCCAACGGGCCTACTCAGTTTGAGCATGAAAATGTTCAGATTTAGAGTTAGATTTAGTGCAAAAAGATAGATTTCAATTTTTCAAGCTATGATTTTACTGTGTAGTTCTGACTGTCCCAGCACTCAGTCTGTAGACCATGCTGGCCATGAACTCATAGGTCCTCTTGCCACCAGAGTGGTTACATTCCAGGCATGTGGGGACATTTCCTGCTCCATACTGGGTTTTCTTCTTTCTTCGTTTCTTCCTTGCTTTCTTTCTTCTACCACATCAACTTCTTCCTTTCCTCCTTCTTCTCCCACTTTGACTTCTTTTTGTTCTTTATCTTTCTCATCATCTTCTTCTTTTACTTCTTCTTCTCCTTAATTTCTTTTGCTCTTTCATGATGAGGCTTCTCTATGCAGGTTTACTGACCTGAGGCTCCATTGAACTCAAACTCACACAGCTTCTTCAGTGCTGTTTCATGTGCACTGCCCAGTAATTTTGCCTTTCAAGTCTTTCTATCTAGCCATTTAATTTTTTAATTACTTAACCCCTTTGTGTTTTTGTCTGCTCACTCCTGGAAATCCAGATCCTCCAACCTCCCTACACAATCAAAAATAACTAGAGATAAATAATTAACCTGGCCTTCATAAAGGTAAAAATCAAAAATAAATGAAGAAGATCAAAGGGAGCTTGGCCTGGGGTTCAGATGAAACTTCCTGAATTGCTGGACAGCTGAACTAGTCTAGTAGTGTATGCTTACACAGAACAAACAAGTTGTGGTGCTTGTTTGAACTTGGTTTAGTATGTGAAGAAATTCGGATTCTGATTCCAAAGTCAGTCTTTCTTTTTCTACCTTTCTTTATTTCATAAGTCAAATCAGAGACAATATATCAATGCACATAATAAAATAAATGTGTTTTTTAAAATGTTAGAAGGTGTAAATGCTCACTCAAACCAGGGAAATAATGCCCACCCTGCCTTGAGAATTCTTTTCCTCACTTGAAGCAACCCTTGGAATCTCTGCTGGGCAGAATGAATTCATCCACAGAGCCCTCTTGAGGCTCTTCCAATGTAATTCTACAACAGAGTTTGTCAAACTTCATAATGCTTCCTTCTTCCTGGCATGCCGATCCCAAACCATAACATAATTTGTTACTACTTCACAATCGTAAATATTCAAGTTGTGAATGCTACACAAATGTCAGTGTTTTTTAATGGTCATAGGCAACCCCATTGAGAGTGTCATTTGAACACCCAAAATGGTCCATACAAAGATGTTGAGAACTGCTATTCTAGAGTGTCCTGCAGGATCCTCTCTGTGTGTATGGAGATAATGGTAAACCTTGCAAAATCTAATGAGTCTGTTGCATAGAAATATAAACATTTCATCCATTAAATCTCAGAATAAGGATAAAATTGTATTTTAGGTTCCCACCGAGGAAAAGACACTAGCAGCATCTCCAATAGACATGGGGGCAGGTGGAGATACCTGCAGGATGAGATATTCAAATGGATGATGAAGAGCTGGTACAGGTCTTGAGGGGAGCCTGTATGAGGCTGTGGAGTGTCCTTTGAATTGAAAGCAGAAAGGTGAATGCTGACAATTCCTGGCATCCTGCTAGTGGTGAGGCATTGGGGAGCAAAGCTTTTGCTTCAACAACAAAGGGCCACATCACCTGTTCTTTTACTTTCTGGTGAAGTGATTGCCTGTGTCCCTGGGAAACCTTCCTTGCTGCCTCTGATATTTGTTTTACTTGTTTCCAAGAGATGGACTATTGAAGTCCAGTCTGACCCTAAAGTTTATATAATGAAAGATAATTTTGGACGACCAGACTTGGGTTCACCTTCTAGAGCTGAGATTGTTCAGGACACTTGCTAGTTTCTCCTCTTAATGCTGATCTTGCTTTATGTACTGGACTTGGTGAGAGTCGTACCTGAGAACTTGTTTGTGTGACACAGCCTTTCCTCCAGTTTGGGTTCTTTTTAAACCAAAGCAACGAACTGGGGGCCTCCACTTACCCAAGTGGGACTGAGCTAGGCTACCCTTTCACAGAAAAATGTGGTCTCACTGGAGACCTGCACCAGTGCTGTTTCTATGGTGAGAAACAGCAGTGTTATTCGGCCTTCCACCAAGGCAAGGTGAGCGAGCAGTTATTGCCCAGCTCCATAAGCATCTTTTCCTCTCAACCTCTTGAGTTAAAAGAAGCAACAAGGACAGTGTTTTCCCTTCTGCCCATCCCTTCCAGAGAAAGAGGGAAGATCAAAAAAATTCAGTGAGTTTTATTGGTGGCATAGACAGCTACCCCTAGGTCCTCCACGGTTGTTGAAGTCAGAGGTTTTAAGGATGTCTGCCTTCTGCTGATGGCATGAGACATGTGGATTAGGAAGCTTGGAAGACTTACCTACCATTGGCCCAAGCAACGTGGAGAAAGTCAGCTGCCAGCTTGTCCATGGTCCTTAGAACCCTTGGCAGCAATTGAGATGAAAGGCAGTATTGCTCAGTAGCTAGTGTTGCAACTTTTGTGGGTGGAGCTTCATCAGTGTCTTGGAGGAAATGTGTGTTGCCAGCAGCTGGCCTGTCTTTCTGTTATGAGAGCTTTTTAATTAAACATTTTAAATGCCTTATTCTCTAGATCTCTAAGCATTTGAGGGCTGTCTTACTGTTCAGCATACCTTAGTATACAAAATTTGTGTTTAGTTACTTGCCTTAAACACATAGGTGACTGAGTGATGGTTTATCCCTGTAATTAATTAATGTGTCTGGAAAAGTGGATAAAAGGTGAGAGTCTGTGGAGGGATGCTTTACTCAGAGCCCTGCAGCCTGACTGTAACTGGTTTTAACTTAGTCGGTTAGACTTACACCTGTAAAGGACAAAGAGGTACAGAAAACTCCCTTTGATAATAGAGGATTAACCTTTATAAACAGCTTACAGGAAGGACTGTATGGCATAAATATTTTGTTAGTTTAAATACCTCTGACCACTGGCCCACTTGCTCAAGTATGACATGACGTTGTCCTGTGTCCTGAAATGTGTAGAAAAAACTATCAGCATGAAGGAGCATAACAGGTTTCCTCGCTAGAGCTCCAGAGTGGTAAATACATATTAAAAAATATTACAGTTACTTAAAGGCAGAATGTTATAGACAATTACCACAGAAGTATGTCATTGTAGGCTGCAAATTAGTATTGGGGTCTTTTTGGACATCTGAAAATTTACAATATGCTGTAATTCACATTAGCTGTCAATTTAATGGCTGAGTTTTCATCCATTGTGCTTTGGTTACATCTGTGTGAGATTATGTTGATCAACATAGGGTGAACCAGGTTGAACTGTGCTGCATAAAGAAGGTACTGTGAGCAAGTGAGAGAACCAGAGATGAGCTGACAACTGCATTCCTCCACAGTTTCTTCCCACTGTCCTGCTTGAGTCACTGCTGTAATTCTCATTAGGGACAGTGACCTGGAGTGTAAGCTAAGTAAGCCCCTTTCTGGCCTGCTTTGTGTTTGGTCAGTGTTTTAGCACAGCAACAGAAGCAGCCAGAATGGTAAGATATGATTTTCTTCTTTTTAACTGTGGTGAAGTAAATATATGTTTTGTTTATTTTCATCTTATTTGTTCTTTTTCCAAGATAGGCTCTTAGCAATGCAGTCCTTTCTGGCTTTGAACTTGTGACTCCTGTCTCAAGTTTATGAATGCTGAGCAAGGCGTGTACCATCCCACTGGTTTGTAATTTTCACTAATTAAATATGAGATGGTTACATTTAAGTTTCTTTATCTATATTTATTTGTTTTGAGGCAGGGTCTTGCTTTGTAGCCAAGGCTAGCTTGGAGGTAATAGCAGTCATCGGTTCATACTTCCAAGTGCTACAATTATAAGCTTGCACTACACATAGCTACCTAAATGTATGGGGCTTTTTTGTAAAAGTAAAAAATGATATATGTTTAGGCTTAAATTTTGTGATGTTCAAAACAATTTTGTTGTTTCTTTAAAGAGTTAATTTTTAAAAATTTTCCGTATAGTTAGGTTTTTCATTCAAAACTTCCTAAAAATTTGAGAAGCCCATGCATGACATTAGACACTGTGATCTCAAAACTGGGGTGGATGAAGGAGGGTTGGATGTTAGATACTAGGCAAGGCCTAATCTAGAAAAGTATCTTTTCTTTTTCAGTCCCCCATCTACTCCTCAAAGGGAAAAGACCTATTTTCAATAGTCTACTAACTCTGACAAACCAAGCTGAGAAAGCAGTAAGGCACTCCATCATGGATCAAGAATGATCAAATTATCCCACCACAGGTAGTGGCCTCGAAAAAGCCAGTTCATGGACCTGCGATGGATCCTGATTTCACTGACAGGGGCCCTTCAGCATATCAGTCACATAAATGTCACCCACATTCAGGGAGTCTAGTTTGGTGCCATGAAGTTTTCACAGCTCTCAGTCCACAGTCTGTGATCATACGAGTGACAGTAGGAGGAAGTGTACCTTTTTTTTTTTTTTCTTTAGAGTTGGCTTTTCACTGTTAGATGAAGTATGACTCTATGGGTCACACAATTGAGGTTTCTTATCTTCAGGGTGTTGCACAGTGTTATTAGTCAACTTCCTGTTGCCACTGCTTAAGCTTTTAGGACTATAACTTCCAGAACCTTAGCTGCCTGTATGCTGCCATAATGATGATTAATTGAACCTCTGATATTTTAACTGAGACTCCTCAATTAAATGATTTTATTGTTTGTTCTTGTTTTGTTTTTAAAAGTTTTCAGGGCCTGTGTTGTCTCTTCACAACAATACAAACCTCACAAAGACAGAAGTTACTACCAGGGTCTGGGGTATTGCTGTGATAGGCTGGGCCTATGATATAGTTTCTCAGATGAGTTCTCAGTAGTGTTGTTCTGCAAGCTTTCCTCTCCCTTTATGACTCTTCATTGTGATTTCTTTCTCAGGGCTATAAGCAATTTGAAGAGCCAAGAAATGGTGCATGTTTAACTCCCATTCATTTCCCACTAAAATGACTAGGTGAATACAGCATGAAGACCATGTCATGATGTAAGTGTGAGAAGTACCAGGATTTTATAACTATATTGGAAAAGAAGAAGACATTTCTAATGTGAGTATCACACTTACTCTTTTACACATGTATGGGTTATTTTAGGATGCAGTGACCTATGATGATGTTCACATCAATTTAACTCAGGAAGAGTGGGCTTTGCTGAATACGCCCCAGAAAATGGTCTACAAGTATGTGATGCTGCCCACTTAGAGAAATCTCACTGCTAAAGATAAGATTGCATTTTCCTTCTTGCTTGAAAATAAGGGGACAGGTATCCTTGCTTATTGATACTATTGTCTAATTTCAATTGAGTAAAGACAAAATTAGTTGAATAAGGCATAGTTCTTAGAATTTTTTAATATATTAACTTACATTCTGTACTATATCAATTAATATATGATATATATTCTGGTCTTATATTTCAGGCTACTTTTGGGAAGAATTTACTATTAAAGAACATTGTCAACGTTCTAGAAAAAGTGAATGGTAAATACATTAATTTATACAAATTAACCTCTGAAACAATTTTAATTTTTCATGCAACTTTTACATAAAAACAACAGTGTACATAAGCACAGCTTAAACTTTATTGATTTTTCTTAATTTCTCACAAACAAGTACCTCAATGTCACATAGCTATTCTGTGTTTTCAAGGAATTCCTGTGGAAAAAAAGACAAGGATACAATGACTAAACACATACCACTGTTTGAATTATAGCCCCATGAAAGATATGCTGTTTTTGCAAGACCCAGTTTCTCTGTATAGCAGTGCCTGTCCCTGGCATTTATTCTGTAGACCAGTCTGTATGGGAAACTTAGTAGGTATAGGCATCTGCACCTCCATGATATATGCCTGAAGACATGAGCTCAATCACCAGAACACATCCATAGAAGATATATCTTATGGCATCTGCATTCCTCAAATGCACATCATGAGCAAACATAATGATAAATAGAAAGAATAATATTTAGTCATTCTTACTGGGATAGCACAGGTTCTTCCTGATTTTGATTATTTAGAGATCTTTCTGCAAAATTTGAATTTATGTGAGTTTTAACATCCTAGTTAGTTTTGTTGTGTTGAGTTTTGCTTTATTCCGATTGGCTCCAGACCTTTACCAACCATTTTCTTTATCACAGGAAATTCTGGATAGGGTTATTACTGAAGAGGAGGGAAGCCTCTTGAGACAGCTTATCAAAAGTATATATGTTGCAATCTTGGCATTGTGCTGACCTTGCCCCCAAACTATGGGCAGGACATGCATGCCCAACATGGCCACACCATGGATACCTCTTATCTCCCTCTTCTCTGCTCTGTGTTGGCTAACTTTTTTCACCACCCTTCTTTTCCCTCCAACAATGAACTCCAGGTGGCCTCATTGAGTTTCTTGTTTGTGTTTCATTGCTAACTGCTGTAGCAAATGAACAACAATATCCATCTTTCAGGAAGAATTGAGTACCCTTTGTAGTGAGTTACAAGGGAAGCCAAATTTCAGGTGTGTCAGTTCAGAGTGATTGGGAGCTGGTGGGTATCTAAGACAGAGGAATATGTTGTGAGTTTAGCAATGCAAATGGAAGCATTCTAGTTGGAGGAGAGATATATATGACAAAAGTGGAAGGAAGTTACCGTATTCACTCTTTTTACAATATTTCTGTTTTATAGAGCATAATAATATATTTTTAAATTTTTATCTATCTATTTATTTATTTTTTATAAACAAGTCCATTTAAATGAAAACAAACATGTATAGACAATATTTGGGAATTTGGACATCGTTCTTTCCAAACTACTTCCTGCTGGTAAGGGGTGCTGTCTTAGGGGATTCTAAGGAGATGCATAAATCCTGGCTGTAGTCTGTAAGTCTGCATTGTCCAGCTGTTTTGAATGTAGGATCACCTGGTACTCTGTTTCAGGCAGTCTGGCTTGATCAAACCACATTAGTCTGGAAGGAATCCACAGCTTTTCATTTTCTGTGGAAACAAAAATAGAAATCCTTTTGCCCAGTAACTTGTCCTTGACCTTAAATTTTGGAGTCAAAGCATTTTTTTATTTAATTGATTATTTTACATGTCAATCCCAGTCCCCTCTCCCTCTCTCCCTCCCTCCCTTTTTCCCTCTCTGCCCTCTCACATGCACCCTAATCACCCTCCCCTCCCATCCCCCCCACCCGAACTCCATATATAGGGGAATGTCATCCATTTTGGGTCATGTAGGCCTGACAGGTCATGTGAAGTAGGGACTATGGCTTTGGGTCTGTGTCTCCACTCCACCACTGGTTAAGTTCTCTGACTTGGGGCAAGTCATTTAATACCTCTGACTGTTTCGTCTGCAATAGAAAACAAAAAGAAATCCCTGCTACTCCACCCCCACAAGCTTAAACTACCTATCCCAGAACTTTTCACCTTCAAACAGTAAAGAAAGCAGGCACAAAAGAGCAGAAGGCACTCAGGCTATTTATGCTTCAGATTATACGTTCCCCCACCCCACCCCTGTCTGCTTCCCCCCATGCCTAGTTCCAGTCTATTGCTGATGGATATTTGTGTTGTTCCAGTTTGTGGCTACTATGAACAGAACTAGTGTGTACATTGTAGCATGTTCCTATCTCTCTCTCTCTCTCTCTCTCTCTCTCTCTCTCTCTCTCTCTCTCGTGTGTGTGTGTGTGTGTGTGTGTGTGTGTGTGTGTGTGTTTGTGTATGTGTATGTGTTTGTGTGTGTGTGTTTTAAAAAAGCATTTATTGGGGGCAGGAGCCACAGAATGAGTTGAAGTCAGAGACAATTTGTGGGAGCCAAGCAAGTGACCTTACCATTTTACTGACACTGCCGTTCCGTTCCAGTTTTAGACTTTTGTGTAGACTTATGACTGTGCACTGATGTTTCCTTTTGCCTGTTGATTTCCCTGACAACTGACAAGTCTGCAACCTGTTCACTTGCTTACTGGGCCATCAAAAGAGCACGGGGTTTCTGAAATGTCTGCCTGAGCCCTTGATAGGTTTATACTGGGCTGTCTTTTTTCTACTGATTTGCATTTGTTTCCCTACTTTGGCTAATGGCCCTATGTCTGCTTTATATACCAACTATTTCATTTCTTACTGTGTTGCCTTTCTGGCCCATTTTAAGTGTATTCTGTTGGAGAGAATTCTTAACTTCAAGAAAGTTCAATTTGTGCTGGAGATGTGTGTAGCTCAGTGTTTAGAGTGCTTGCCTAATATGCATTCGACCCTGGAATTTATTCCTAGCTCTCCATAAACTGTGTATGCATGATGGTATATACCTATAATCCCAGAACTTGGGAGGTAGAAACAGGAAGATCAGAGGTTCAAGGTCATCCTCAGCTACACAGCTACATAGCAAGTTCAAGGCTAGCCTGTTATTGGAGACCCTATCTCAAAATTAAACAAGTAAGCAGAAGGAATAGAGTTTAGTTTCCAGCATCCATATGATGAGCTCACTACCACCTGTAGCTCCAGGTGTAGTAGGGGATCTGATGGCTTTTTTTTTTTTTTTTTTTTTTTTTGAGGGCACCTGTATGCATGTGCTTGTATATACACACAGACATATACACAAAAATAAAAATAAATATTAAAAACACACAAATCTATCAATCTTTTTTAAATAGTTGTCTTCATGACCCTTTTTTCCCCTCATGTCTTACTTTACACAATCTTTTCCTACCAGGAGAGTAGTAGATGCCTTTAATTCTAGCACTTGAGAGACAGAAGAATCTGTGAGTTCGAGACCAGCCTGGTTTAACATAGTGATTACAGAGAGATCCTGTCTGAAAAAACAAAAACAAAAAGCAAACAAAAACAAAACAAAACAAAAAATCCCAAACAACAACAAAAAGCCCAACTTCTTCCTTATCAAGTCCAAGTTTATGAAGATATTCCTGAGGAGTCAACCCCTTCGCAAAGCTAATCTCAGCAGTGAATGAGTTACTGCCTACAAACTGCCCTTCACTGAACCTGGATCTCAAGGATTCTGCTAGGAAGGCTGGTTAATGCACTGCAGGGATCCTCCTGTCTCCATATTTTCCCTCTCCTCAGTATTGGGAGAAATAGTCATGTGCCACTGTCCCTGACCTTTTACCCAATGAGCCATCTCCAGCCCCAGCCATCCTGGTAGAGGGTCTACCTAACGGCACGATGGTGAATAGTTTGTATAAAACAGCTGTTGCTGCCTCCAGCTATGTACTTATGTTTTGTGTATCACAAATAAGTTCTCCTATAGGATTCTTAGCCACATAGTGACATTTAGGAACTGGACACCTCAGAAAGATACCCAGGACAGTTACCATGGGATTTGTTGGTACAATGGTGGCAGTGCCCTTCTTTTAGTCCTTACCCCAGGGACCAGGCCAGCATCTGGTCTTAGCCTTCCTTGGGAAGCGATCCCAATATGTGAGGCCCAGTAACTGAAAATCTCTACCTTTGTGTCTCTGTGGTGTGTGTGTGTGTGTGTGTGTGTGTGTGTGTGTGTGTATAATATAAAAAACTACCCAGTCCAAGTAAATGCAAATAAAGTAGTCACATCACCACACCACCCTAAACATGCACTTGGTAACTTTTATCTGAGATGATTCATTGAGTGATGGAATACTATACTTACAAAGTGGGTGGTCGTGGGGGACCTACTCGGAGAGAGTGATGTACTGTGTGAACATTAATGGTAGACTGACAGATATATATTACCTTTATGCAGAAAAATCTCTCATCTGCTTGTGCAAATACGCCAACTCTGTGCTATTTTGAGCTTCCAATATATCACTAGTTGGGGTTGGGGAGAAGACATTTAGTGGCAAACCATCATGTTGAGTTCTCCCCATGCAGGTACAGTGACATGGGTAGCCACAAGAGCTTAGCCTATAGTAAAGAGTAGCAAATAACTGGAAATGATTTTTAACTTTTACTTCTGCTTTAGATATTTATACAATAACTTAGTCCTCAGCAATGACTGTATTTAATAAAACAAATTCTCAAAATCCCTCCACATGCCCTAACTGGTTACTCAGAGCTCTGTAGAGGATTGGGCGGTAGAGTAAACTCAGCTCTTTGATGTGTTTGTTTCTCTTTTGGGTGCTTGGTGTCCCAGAAGCTGAGTTTTCAGACAAGCTTTAGTGCTCAGAGAAGCCTACTCTGGCTTGCGGGAGAACCCTTTCTTCAGACTTTACTTTTACAGCATCTATGACAATAGCAACACTGAAGTTCATGTTATGCACTTTCCTAAAGAGGAGAAGAAGGGGCCATGATTGCATGGGTGTGGGCCACTAAGTGCATCCCGGGATTCTAAATTCTTACCTTATTAATATGAAGGCCATGCAGCTTTCAAAAATTTGCTCATCTTGCTGATTTTCATTGTTACCTAACTACTATCTAGAGCTTCTAGTTCCCCACAAGATAAAGTCCAAACTCACTCCTTTGCTTTGTTTGGAAAGTATTGAGGACTTTTTTTTTAAATGAGCCCTGAGGAATTTGACCCTTGCATACCTGGGTTCTAGAAAACAGAGTTTTAACTCTTAAGTCTAAAAATACATAGCATTTTGCTGCAGGTGAGAAACCTACCTCTAAGGATGAATAGGACATATCAGCCACAGTCCCAAAGGAACACATACAATTCACTTTTCAGAACAAATGCAGTTCTGCAGGGCCTGGGGCACCAAGAGCTAGCTCAGTGGTTAAGTGCAGTTAGAGGACCCCAGGTTCAGTTCGTAGCACCCACATGGTGGTTCACAACTATCTGTAATTCTTTTAACAAGGGACCTGATACCTTCTTCTCGGTTCTGAAGGCTCCTGTCACTCAGGAACAAATGCATGCACATTTAATAAATAAAAAATTTTGAAAGTAAAACTGAAACATTGATATTATTATGTATATGGGGCTATTGTTTTTCTTATGTATTTTTAGATAGATATTAAGAATTTTAAAATGGCTCTTCTCCTGTATTTCCTAGGGTCATATGTCTCACACTAGGTACTCTGACATTTTCAGAAGCTTCCCAAATCCTTATAGTCTCCAGGATTTTAATATTACGTCCAGAGTAGCCTCACTACAGTAACTAGTGTACATCGCATTTTCATTTGGAATTTCAGTTGCCAAGTGTTCCTCAGCACCACAAACTTGCAGCTCAGCCTATTTTTGTCAAGAAAGAGCCTGGAATTTATTGTTAATTATAGCAATCATTTAGCCACTTGTAGCTGGTGGCTTCTGTGTGTGGACTGGAAAGACATAGAACATCATTGTACAATTTCCACTAGGCAGTCCTGGCCTGGAAGTTCAGTGATAACACCTGCCATTCAGTATTCCTCTCTATGTTTAGACTGCAGGCAGCTGCATGGGATGGAGCCCTATGTTGCATGCTGCACTGCTTCCTCAGAAAAGGATGTGACTTTCTCATTGCCTCTGCTCCTTCTTTGGGTGCTGACCAAGGGCATGTCAGGGTTCTCCAGAGCTACAGCACCTCATCCTCTGCCAGGAAGGTCAGTCACATGTATCAAAGGTGACTCCATCCCTTAAGGCAACAATCACTACAGGATGGGAAATTCATGTCCCTTCATCAGACCTGGGCTCCTGTTTCACATTTCTGTCTCATGGGCTCCAGGTTCTGCTGTCTCACCAAACCCTGCTTCTGGCCCTCCCTGTTTTTCCAAACTTTCCCTCTCTATCTAGACCTCACAGTTTACATATCTTGCTCCTACCCACATTTCCCCCATTCCTTCTGCAGTACAAACCCCAAGAGCTCTGGATCCTTGGGCAAGCCCAGGTGCAAGATGTCAGCATCTCTGTTAGAGGTGTTGACCTGTGGCTCTGGGTCATCTTATCTCTGTGTGCCTCAAATGATACTTCCCACATCTCTTATCCCACTTATTGCTTAGCAAAGGTCCCATATAATTACATAGATGGCTAAGGGGAAACTCTCTCCTATCTGAAGATTACTTTTCCTTTCCTGTTATCTTCGGCATGTGCTCTCACTTCTTTCTTGGGCTTCAGGAACTCCCTAACAGTCACCTTTCTCTTCGTGGAATTACTTATAGATCTCCTTCTCCTCCATGTTCCCTCCCTTTCTCTGTTTACACATACCCTCAAGGTCTACTAACAACTTTTAAAACCTCTTAGGTCTACAGGCCACCAACTCTTTATATAAATTTGTAGCCTACATTTGTAGCCTCTGTTCATCCCTCCGTTTATGCATTTATTTATTTATTTATTTTACAAAGGAATATGGTGGTAATGACATCTAGGTCTCTACAGATCCTTCCTTACTTTTCTGTAAATCCACTAAGCACAAACTCCTGAAAACATCTTAATTTTATCTACATTCAAACTTCACATTATGGCAGTGGTTTTTCTTTGGTAACTGACCTCACATTTACATTGGTGTTAGAGCTATAGTTTTAGAGTTTTTCTTTCATTCTTACTTTCTTTTTTATGCCAGTACTTATACAATTAAATGCTTTATACTTAAATGCTTTGCTACTGACATATATTTGGATTACTTACAGTTTCATGCTGTTATGAAAAATGTTGCTTTTTTTGTTGGTTTTGTTTTGTCTTTCAAGACAAGGTTTCTCTGTGGCTTTGGAGCCTATCTTAGAACTAACTCTGTAGATTAGACTGGCCTGGACCTCAGAGATCTGCCTGCCTCTGCCTCCTGAGTGCTGGGATTAAAGGCATGAGCCACCAATGCCTGGCAAATTGCTCATATTCTTACATAGTCTGGTGAAGGAAACATTGTTAAAAATTCATCACCAATACAAAGAACAAAAGAAAGGTTGAGTGTGATGGAATGCCTGTAATCCAGCACTCAGCAAGGCAAAGGAACAAGGATCATTCCAAATTTGAGGAGAGTCTAGGGTCTAATTGTTTCATTTTGAGATAATATTATTCTTTCTATATTTTCCTCTGGTTATTTGTAGAGTATTGTTTAATTTAATCTTCATATGACATATGTATGTGCACACAGTGACAGGATAAAATTCACTTATATAATAGTTGTACTTGTTATTGACAAAATTTAGGGGAAAATGCATGCTTTTTTGAAAAGTATATAAATCTTTCTCAGTCTATATTTTGCATTTTAAAAATGGGGGACAGTCAGTCCTGACTCTTCTCTGAACAATTCCAAGCAATTTAGATTATGTAAAAAAAAGTATTAAGAGGCAGACAGTCCCCAGGGCAGCAAGAAATTGCTAGCCAGAACTGAAGGCAAGGTGGCAACCACAGAGTTGGGTCTGGGGTGACAGCTACAGGCTCTGGCTGTTTCCTGCTGTTTCTGCTGTGAGACTGACAAAGCTGAGGAAAGAAAAATCAAACAATTATAAGATTGAAAGCAAAGAGGTCTTAATCTAAAAACAATGTGGGGGAAATGCTACAATAAACATCTATTTCTTTAACATACAGACATAAAAATGCATAGCTCTCTAAGACTTCAACTAAGATAACTTCAGTATAGTGTGTTGCTTTATGTGTATACTCACCTCCAAAGGACAACTGGGAAAAGAGTATAAGTAGCCTGGATCATTTTCTGTGAATTGACGCTGTGGAATCTGAAATAATTAGGTGGTATACACAACACAAAGTGGACATTGTTTGCTCAGAAAGGCCCAAATGGAACAAATATATTTTCCAGGTCAGTTCAAGCAGATGTAGGAATAAGCTTATTTAGAAAACACTCTGGCTTCTCACCATGACCACTCAGCTGATTGAGATGGGTTTGGCAAGACCCAGCCACGTGTTATGGAAACAGGGGACTGAGAGAACTGTGGTGAGGCCTTCAGAGATTTTGTTGGTCTTGGCTAAATTTACCTCCTTCACCTCAACTATTTTTGATGGGAACAAGAATCAAGACTAACTTGAAGGCATGGTCTGCTGGGGAAAATAGCTAGAACACTGTGGAAATATTTTCCAGGGTCAAAATGTTGTTGGGGCCATGCTGGCTCCACTAGTAAGCCCCAAGGAGTATCACTGAGTCCTGCTGGGCTGGTGTATTTGCTCTTTCATCTCACAACAGCAGAAGCTATAAGACCCACGTTGCCAGGAAACACATGTGCTTTGTTTCACAAGCTCAGGGCTGAAAGTATATTGGATCCCTTTCACCTCTGAATACTCAAAATAAATGTCATAAAATGTGGGCATCATGGTGTATGTGTGTGTGTGTATGTGTCTGTGTGTTGGGGGGGGGCTTGTACAGACACTCAGGTCCATTTTAAAGAGTACCAGGGATTTTACAGGCATGTTGAGATATTAAAAACATACTGGCCTAAAAAAAATCTTTTAGTTTTTGAAATTACAATATATTTAAAACATTTCTCCTACCCTTCCCTCCCTCCAAGCCCTCCCATATACCCCCTCCTTTAGCTTTAGAATTCATGGCCTTTTTTATCAGTGGTTGCTACATGCACACACATACACACAAGTAAATATGCATGCACATATACATTCTTAAATACAGCATGCTTAGTCTGTATAGTGTTACTTGTATTATGTTTTCAGTGTTGACCACATAGTATTGGATAATCAACTGGTGTGCTCTTCCCTGGAGAAGACTATTTCTCAGTATTCCTTGGTTGCCTGGAGTTGTATAGAGTTGAAGCCTTGGGAGCTTCCTCCAGGCCACTTTAGCCGCATACTTAGGCAGTCATGTTGGAGAGAAATTATAGGTGTAGCTTCTGAAATTACTAGGAGGCACATTCTCACAGCATACTCTCAACACCTGACTCTTAACAATCTCTCCACCCCTCCTTCTGCAAAGTCCCCCAAAGCCTTACTTTCAGGAATTGTTTTGTACATGTACTCCTTGGGATTGTGTTCCCACAATTAGGCATTTTACTTAGCTGTGGTTTTTATGTAGTGGTTTCTGTTGACTGCCAAAAGAGAGTTCCTTGGATGAGGGTGAGGACTACACTTACATATGTGAGTATATGAACAAATATTTATAATGTAGTTAGGAATTATGTTGTTTTAGTACAGTGGTGGTTGTAATTTATCATCTAAGACCACAACTTAACTAGCCTTGGGTAGTTGGCTACGTTTCTAGTACCAGGCATGCTTTCTATATTGTTGAGCAGGTAAGTTCAATTAGAGAGCTTTTGGTTACTATCAAGGTACGTGTGTCGCTTTTGTACTCTTAGTGATTATAGGCTGGCCTTCTCTCTCTCTCGGTTCATAGGCATCCCAACTGGGCATATTAGATTTTATACTTGACTGCACATCAGAATCATTTGTGAGACTTTTAAAAAATAAAAAGCAAGCCGGGAGAGATGGCACATGCCTGATCTCCCAGCACTCACTTGGGAAGTCAAACTAGGAGAATCAAGAGATCACATACTTGTAAATGGAGCTCTTAATTGGTCTAAGTAGTAAAAACCTGGAGTCATATATAGAGGAAAATGCTGAGCAATCAGAGAGAAGGAGCAAGCCACCGTCACACCTTATCTCCTTAGTGCTTCAGCAGTCAAGAGAGCAATTTCAATTTCTCCCAGCTTATATCCTGTTTCCGCCCAGCTACTTCACTTCCTTTCTGTCTGTACAGACCTCCAGATCTCTATGGTTAGCTAGTGGCAAGCTCCATTCTCTGACCTTCAGACAGCCCTTATTTGTGCAAGCAAGATATCATCACAATCACATCCAAACTGGATTAAACAGCAGTCTTGTCTTAAAAAATAAAACAATAACCTCAACATCCCAAATCTACAGATGCTTGTCTCAAGGGGGAAAAAATGAGGTTGATAGGTTGTCCCTAAGTATCTGGCATCTTAAGGATGTCATGGCAACAGGTACATACTGCCCTTTTCAGGAAGCAAGAGTCCTATCAGTACTTCCCTGTCACTCATCTTATTTTAATTATTTTCGGTTTTTAGAGACAGGGTTTCTCTGTATAAGCCTTGGCTGTCCTGGAACTCACTCTGTAGACCAGGCTGGCCTTCTGCTTGCCTCTCTCTGCTGGGATTAAAGGTGTACACCACCATCTGCATCAATCATTTTATTAACCTTTATGTATATCATTGAACTTTTCCCTTCTGTACCACTCCTCCATTTTCCAATCTCCCAATACCATCACTGCCACCATTTACTGTCAACTTCTGATTTTTCTACTTTTAAAATTTCCTCTGCAAAATAAATTCAGATCAAGTAAGTGGGGAGGGGAGGGGAAGGAAAGGAGGGAGAGAGAGATAGAGAGAGAGACAGAGAAAGTGAGAGAGAGAGATTGCATATCCTGCCTCTCCTTGGAGTGCTAGGATTATAAGTGTGCACCATCACTCTGAATTACATTGAAGATAGTTTTGTTATACATGCCACACAGATTTCTTCTCATGCATTCAAGGAGTGCAAAACTTTCCCCCTGCTTGCTGAGATGCCACATTGCCTGGAAATAGCTCAAGAACTATCTAGGAGCAATTTGTTAAACCTACTTCCTGCAGTATTACAAGGAACGATACTCTTCCACAGTTTCTCTTCTGATTTTTGTTTCCATTTCTTAATATATAACATACACAGTTTGTTATTTTTTATTGATATCTATTGTTTTGTTTTCATTTATGCAGTACTTTTCCTTGTGGCATGTCACAACCTCTGAATAGTCATATTAAGTTGAATGACTTAACAAAGCAAGTGTTTACATAATTACTACACAGGCAACAAAATTCAAAGTTTTCAGAGTTCAAAGATACACCCTATCCACTTCAACTTTACACAGTGCCCCCTCCCCAGAGATTATATAATCTAACTGTTTAAATCACAGATTTTACAATTTTATTACCTTTTTTTTCAGGATTTTTATTCTGCTCTGGTTTGAATGTAAACTGCCACCATAGACTTGTGTGATGGGCAGTTTGCTCCTCAGTAGTCTGTTTTGGCACATTGTTGAACCCCTAGGAGGTGGAGTCTTGCTGGAGGAAGAGGACCACTAGGGTCAGGCTTTGAAGTTTTATGCTCTGGCCTCACTTGCTTCCTGACTACAGAGGCAATGGAAAGGATTCACACTCCTGCTACCAGGCTTTTCCTACCAAGACATACTATATATCCAAAATAAGCCCTATTTCCCTTAAGTGTTTTTCTGTTGTTGCTTTCGTTTTGCTATGTCAAGTATTTGGTCACAGGAACAAGGCAAGATACTACTATACCTTCCCACATACCATTGATTTATGTAGATTTGAATTTTATAACATCTTTTTCATGTTTTACTTTCTCTACTTGTCAGACATGCTATATGTAGCTATAACCTGTACATTTTCACTACTCTGGACATAGCATTTGGGGATTTTATAAAACTAGACTGTTTTAGAACCAGCCATTAGGCTTTGATTTCCATGATAGCACACCAATGCTGTGCTTAAGAAGATGGGATACCGAGCAAAGAGGGTGTGCATGCTACATTTACTGGGTCCAATGTGTTGCTCCACTCACCGAATCTTTTGTGAGTTTGATCTGTCAGTCACAGAGAAAAATTACATCCTCTGTGATGATTGTGGGCTTCCATCAGTGTGTCAACTGGTGCTGTAAAGGCCACTCAAATCAAAGTGTAGTTTTCCTACAGATGGAAACTTCCACCAAGTGGTATGGTAGGCTCTAGCAGTGCCAGGCTCTCCTTTTATAACCCTGCAGTGCTGTCTTTAACATGCACAATCCTGTCATCTCTAAGCCATACCATCTATGAATGCTGGCCATTTTGTTTTCTAGCCTTCTGTTCTGGTTTAGACCTCCAGCACAATGCTGATATGACTTAGGGGCAACAGGAGAACTCACTGTACTCTGGAGATTAAAGTGGAAGCATGTGACACATCACTACTAATCATGATGTTGAAGCTTATCGAATTAAGACAAAATATGTCACCCTTTGGCCCTAAACTTCTGAGTAGCTTCCCCTTTTCTGCACAATGGACAAAAGCACTTGCAGTGACCTCTGAGAGGCTATGTGACCTGGCACTTCATTTCTTCCCTGACAAACTTTCCCACTATTTTCCCTGCTCACAGTTCCAGGCACAGCATGCCACCTGCTGTTCCATCGATACTTCATGTCTACACTGCTGTGTCCTCTTTTCAGACATCCCATGGCGAGCTCCCTTACTGCGTTCATGTCCTTGCTTAGAGCACATTCTCATGTGTCCCCTAGTGGCAGCCCTATTTCTCTTATACTTCCTCTAATTACTCAGGCCAATTCTCACTGGGGAAGGGGGGGAGGGGAAGATACCAAAGCTAGCATGGTCTCAAGCAATGCCCTGTGCACATGCCTAACTGACATGGCACCTTGTCAGTCTTCCTCTGGACCTGTGTTGCCTGGACAAATCTCCCCTTCCAGATGTGCTTCATGAGCAGGCCTCTAAGGATGCTTGAGATTTCCCTGTAGCCTTAGAGGCTTCTACTGTTTTGTATTTGCTGCTTCTCCCGTATCCCAGATTTCATGGTGACAGGGCATCCTGTGTTGTCATCTCTACTCACTCCCTTGGTGAGACTGCCTCTGCCATGGCTTAAATTCCCTCCATGGATGCTCATATTGCTTTGTTTCTAATCCAGACCAAGCTGTTGAGGTTGGGACTTGAATGTTTACCCCTTTTTTGATACCTCATTTGACATCTCAGGATTATATAGAACAAAATTCCCACCTTTCTCTTCTTTTCACCTACACTCCCAAATCCCTGCTTGTGGTCCAGCTGATACCGAGCCTTACCTAGCAGTGGCCCAGCTGCAAACACTTGGAGTTAACCCTAGTTCTCTTCTGTGAGACACGGTGGATAGGCTGTTTTACCTCCAAAACATACACAGAACCAAGCTCTTCTACAGTGTTGGCAACTTGGAGAGACTCTGAGCAGTATCCATTACTGCTGAATATCCACACGACACCACACTTTGTTTATATAATTCTTTGTTCTACCCCAAACTGGAAAACTCCAAATGTGCATCAGTAGTAAAGCAGATGATTAAATGATAGGCTGTTCAATGTTATATAACTACGAGAACAAGCAAATGATTTCTCTCTGTAAAACAGAAATGAATCCTCAGAAATCTCACTCCAGGGGTGGATGGAGCAGGACTTAGTGGAATATATAGGGTGAATAATCCCATTATAGTTACAAACTATGACAAAAACTGACAGCCCAGATGAACCACAGTGCTATTAGTCAGGAGAGTGCTTTTGGAGAAAGTATGTGGGAAAGAGACAGGGGCTCTGTGGGCACAAATAATGGGTGTTTCTTCATCTGGGCTCTGGAGGAATCCTGAGGCAGGATCTCTGAACCCTATCCTGTGGTGTGTGTACTCTGCAGTCTGCTGAGTCTCAGACATTCTTCCCACCTGAACACTTCTAGTGTAACCTGCTACTTCTTACTTGTATCACCTTACTCTCAAACGACTTTTAAAGTTATTGTCAATTTTTCATTATTCGAAGGTTATCCACCTTGCAAAAGCTTTCCATGTCCTTAAATATAAAATCCGGACCTCGTGGCTTAGTAGTTAAGGGCACTTTTTACTCTTGCAGAGGACGTGGGTTCTGTTCCCAGCACATACATGGCAGGTCACAGCCCATCTGTAACTTCAGTTCCAGAGGATTCAACACCCTCTTTTGGTCCCCCCAAACCACCAGGTATACATGGGATACACAAAAACATGCAGGCAAAACACTCATACATGAGGCCAGAGAAATGGCTCAGAAATTAAGAGCACTGACTGCTCTTCCAGAGGCCCTGAGTTCAATTCTCAACAACCACATGGTGGCTCACAACAATCTATGATGAGATTTGGTGCCTACTTTTAGCATGAAAGAATAAATGCCAGAAAACTTTATACATAATAAATAAAATCTTTAAAAAAAACACTCATACATATAAAATAAATCCCAGCTCTTGGGAGACAGAGGCAAATGGATATCTGTGAATTTAGGTCTACCTGGTCAACAAAGCAGGTTCCCCAGACAGCCAGGGCTACCCAGTGAGACCCTGCCCCTAATCAATGCTCCTTGAGTACTTACAGCTGTCTCACAGGCATACCCTTCCCTGCCCTTTCCCGAGTGAGTGCCCCTCCTGAGCAGTGCCTGCGATGTGGGGTTCTCTTGACTTCAGACAGCATTGCCCACTGCTTTTGTCCCGCCTCGTTCATCACTGGCTTGTTCTGACCACTTTACTGAAGTTACATCTACAGTCTTCCAGCACTCCACCTCTAATTATTCTGCTGCTCTGTTACCACTGTTTAACACTTGACAGGAATTTCTGTAGTAAACCCTAAAATGTGTCCACCTAGAACCTAAAGTGTTTTTTTTTTTTCCGGATGTAACTGAGAGTCTCAAGATGAGACCATTCTGGATTAGTATGGACACTAAATCCAATTATAAGTGTCCTTAGAAAAGAAAACACAGAAGAGAAGGAGATGTGAGGGGTAGCACAACGCTCCAAGCGATGTGGTTTTTAAGTCACTGAACAAATGGGTCCCCAGCAACCACCAGGAGAGGCCCTTGGGGACATCTTTCGCAGAACACAGCATGACCCAACTTACCAGATCTTGACTTAGGGATTCTGGCTTCTGTATGTAAGATCAAATTTCTGTTACCTTAAGCCATTGACTGTGCAATTTGTTAGAGGAGCCATAGGAACTAATGCATATAATTGTGTAATTTAGCTACTATGATTTGTATTTTAGATCCCCTTTTCAGCTCCATGAAGGCACACATTACTTTGTTCATGCTGGCTCTCAAATGACACACAGCAGGCACTCAAGCAAATTTAAAAAAAAAAAAATGTTTTTATGTATGAAGTTTACTAAATATTGTTGGAAATACTCTTGAGATTTGGTTGGATAAACAAGCTATGATAGACCACACACTGGATACTTCCCAACAACAAACAAGGTATATTAATGGCATCCACTCAGATGCAGGCAGATCTTAAATATTAAATATACTTTATTGATTGAAAGAAGCCACGTTTAACAACTAACTTATGATATTATCATATGAATTCTAAAAAAAAAAAAAAAGCACATTGAGCTATCAAAAGAAAAAGCAGACCACTGGTTGCTAAGGACTCAAGATCTGGGAGAGTTATAGCAGGGGCATTGAGAAATAGATATCCTATTTCCCAATTGTTGTAGTAGTTATGTGGGGATTCACATTTGCCAGAACTCATCAGATATTTCCTTATAATGGATCTGAGAAAACAAAGCAATTAAAAACTTAGGATAATATATAATCATCTAAAGAATAAGCCTAAATTGTTATTTTGTAGTCCAAAAATATGGGTAAGGCTATCAAGCAAAAGAAAAATGAAAATATAAAACCAAAACAGCATTAGAGAGTGGCTTACTAAAAGGAATTTACAAGACAACACAGACAACTGAATTCATACTGTAGACCTCTAGGACACTCCCCCATTGCTCTACAGAGACCCAGCACAAACAGCAGAAAGCCCAGTCATGCCAACATCTGCTTGGGTGGTAAATCGTGGTAAATAAGGATCTGGGAAGTGACAGGCTGATGTTGATGGATGTTTATTTGGGGAGAAATAACTACACCAGAAACAGATGATCGCCGCCACAGGTTCCAGTTTCAAGGATGCCTCCGGATGCTCTGTCTCCAACCAGGAAGTAAGAACACTAGCTGGGTTCCAGCATCCGAGCCCCCCAGCCCTCCCACTCCCTGAAGGTCATGTCCACACCTGCCCCCACCCCCCAATGGGCAACAGGTGCGGCAGGGTGGATATCTCACTACAATTCCCCATTTAGTCTAAAGAAGAGATTTAGGCTTGACTACATTGATGGGAGCTGTCCTGAGAGAGACAGTTTGTTCATTATTCACAAACACCACACCCACCCTTTTCTCTCTACTGTCCTTTCTTAAAATGGATTACTTCAGATCACTGCTTGCAATTATAACCACTGGTTGAAGTATTCAAGGGTTTTGCTGAATATTATCAGAGCTCAAGCTTTTTTTTTTTTTTTCAAGTTAGTTTATGGGCTCAGAAACATTATTGGCAGCTTTCAAGTAACAGATGTTTACCAAGGAAGGAAAATTCCAGACCAGTTTTATTACGAATATTGTAAAACTGCTCAATACCGTGTCACCTGACAAGGCCCAGGAAAAATATATATATATATATATATATATATGGAGAAAGTGTCATAACTGAAATAATAACCCAGGGAGAGGCAGGCTGAAGCAAGGATATGGTGTCATTACTTATGGGGTAGCCCCAAGGGAGAAGGAAAGGGAATCAGCAGGAACCTCAGGTGCAACAGAATGGCTATAGACCCTGGGAAGACAAGATACACTGAGCCTGAGAGCAAAATTTTTGTTTTTTTGTATTTTAGATGACTGCTGTTAAGCATTTTGCCTTCCTTGCCTCCTGAAGGGCACACAAACTTGGGTGAGGCTGCACACCTCTCAAAGTGCAGGCGGCAGAAGGCTGGCTGTGAGTTGCTTTGACAGAAGTTACAGGTTATAGTCCTTGATTCCTGAGAGGGTTTTTAGGTACACTGCAGCACACCAAGACATACACACACACACACACATATATATATACATACATACATACATACATACATATATATGGTGAGCTCTTTTTAGATTCAGGCACTTTATTACTTACATCAGTAACAACAGAGAGGAAGCCAAAGGTGCCAGCTTCTGGGTCTTCTTCCCACAAACCAAGAAGTACAATGGCTCATCAAAACAGGCAGGGTACCAGCAACAAGAATTGTGAGATACTCTACTATTGGGAAGTCAAGCCTAGACCCCCTCCCCCTAGCAAGTAGTTTTGTATTTTGCAAGTGCAAATGGAGAAGGGTGTCAGTGGGAGATAGCTTTAGTGGCTTCACATACTTCCTGTGTTCTGAGAGAATCAGAAGGCAGCCTGACAAGTCTGAGATTAGCAACATTAACACTTTTCTGTAAAAGCCACTCCCCTACCCACCCAGGAACTGCCATTGCTAAGAGAAGTACTATGAACAAACTCTAAAACAAACAAACAAACAAAAAAAAAACATAAAGAAAAGCACCCAGGAAATGAAGGCACTAAGATCAAGATTTCAAGGCCAGACTACCAATTATAGCAAGACCCTGTCTTTAAAAATAAATAAAACCTAAATACAGTCAGTGGTGGTGCACACCTTTAGTCCCAGCACTCAGGAGGCAGAGGCCAGAGGATCTCTGTGAGTTTTGAGGCCAGCTGAGCCTACAAAGTGAGGTACAGGGCAGTCAGTGACACTCAGAAAAACCCTGCAATTAACGACGACAACAACAACAACAAAAAAAAAAAGCCATGTGCAATAAATGGGCTTGACATTGAATTGCAAAGACCTAGTCCAGGAATGTTTGTTTTTGTTTGGCCCAGGTCCAATTAATGCCTAGGTTTAGCAATCCAGGCACAATCCTCATCCCCATAAAGAGGGTACATTCCCAGTATCCTCACTCCCCAGTGGGACCAAGCAAGGTGTTCTCCAGTGCCAACATTCTTCTTTCCCACCCCTCATCCTTTGCCTTTGTCCTTCCAGGGATCCTCCCCTGTACTCCCAAGTACTTAAACCAAATCTCCAGGATTTGTGACAAGTCCAAATAGCAAAGCTGACCCAGAAACATCCCTAGAAAAGAACTCTGGGCACCCAGCACTCACAATTTAAAAATTGGGATAAAGTCAGGCAGTGGTTGTACATGCCTCTAATCTCCTCAGCACTCAGGAGGCAGAGTTTAAGGCCAGCCTGGTCTATAGAGCAAGAGCGCTATACAGAAAACCCTGTCTTGAATTGCCCCCCCACAAACTACAACCCAAAACACACCACACCACACACACACACACACACACACACACACACACAAATGGGATGAAGAGAAGGCAGATTCTGTTTAGCCACTGTTATCTCAGATGTCCCAGAAACATTTAGATGCATCCAGTGCACAGGCAGCAAAATGTGCTCAAAATCAGGTCCAGGGACTATAAAGGTTATAAAGGAGACCAAATTCTCAAATGCTATGCCTAGAAGTCCTTGTCTGAACTGGTGCTCTAGTTGGGAAGGAACGAAAACCATCTGGGTAGACCTTGGTTTTCCAAATTGCCCTGAACTCTGGAGTCACATTCCCTTCCTACAGGAGAGTCTTCTCCCATTACCTGGAACATGACATCTTTCCAGAACAGCCTAGCAAGGCTTGTTGGTCATTCTGGATATCTGAGTCTACTCGTCTCTCAATCAGTGTGGAAAGCAGTGTTTCTGGTTCCTAGTGACCCCAGGTAATGCAATGCCTGCTGCTCTCTTGCTTTGGACTCTTCAAGCCACTAAGAAAGCAGTCCAGGAGAGGAGAGAGCTACACAGGAAGAAGGTGACAGCTCAAGAATCATTAAGAGCTGGGATTAGTGCAATGTAAGGGGAAAGAAGTATTCATGGGAATGCTTTGCTGATGTTTAGGGGCAAGGGCTGACCACAGAAGGGCTCATCGAAGGTAAAATCTGTAATAAATAGAAAAGGGTGGGAGATTAAAAAAAAAAAATTCCCCATGGCTTCCGGTACAGTTTCCAAGAGTAAAGAATATAGGCTGTCCTGCTAACCTTCTAGTTGCTGGCATTTTTCTTTATTTTATTGTTTAAAAAAAAAAAAAAAAAAAACGACTATCAGTCACTGTGCTCAGACAAAAAAGTGTAATACACAAGATGATGGAGGCTGAATGGGGTGTACTGTGGGAGAAGTTTACTGGTTGCTTTAACATACCACCCCTTTTATACCTGGATGTTGAAACAGAATTCACACATCAAACCTGTGAAATGTCTGATATAGTGGATTTTAGTATATATACCACACTGTAAAACCTCTGCTACTAATCCCCCAAATACCTAAACTAAAACTAAAAATTAAACCATTTAGAATCTCTTCATCTCCCCTTGTGGCTCCCTGACTAACTACATGCAACCTGACTAGAGGGAGAACCTGACCCTCATTTACAGGAGTATGAACACAATATCTCGGATTTGTCACACTTCAGTAGAAGTGTTAAGAATTTTTCTGCAAGTGTCTAAGAGTTCCAGTAGGACAGAGTTTTGGCTGCTTTTCTGGTAACTCAACCTACCTGAATACCTGCCTCCTGTAGGAATCCCTATATAAGCCACCTGCACTCAGACCCTGAACCAGCTAAAGCATTCTTCAGTGATGTTTTCATAGCACTAGAAATCACATCCATTAATCCAGTCAACCCCCCCAGCCACCACTTTCCAAGAGACAGCCTTGGTATTTGGAATAAACTTTACCCTTTACTCATGGAAAAGCTATTTTGGTTTCTTTACTGCACCCATTTTATTCATCTGGTGCCAAAAACACTTCCTTCCCTCCCTCCCCCCTCCCTCCCTCCCTCCCTTCCTTCCTATCTATTTGTTTATTTATCTTGTTTTTTCCCATTCAGCTGCCATGTCTGATGACCTGAGTTAGATCCTTGGAATCATGTGGAGAGAACCAACTCACAAATTGTCCTCTGACTTCCACATAAACACCTTGGCATGCACAACCCACACACACATTCACAGAGAATAAATATGCATTAAAAAAATTCCCATGCCTTTAATCTCAGCATTTGTGAGGCAGAGGTAGGCAGAGATCTCTGAGTTCAAGGCCAGTCTGGGATACAGAGTGAGTTCTAGGACAGCTGGGGCTACACAGAAAGACCTTGGTTTCCAAAACGTAACCCAGACCAAACCAAACCAAACGACCCACAAATTTAATACATGCCTCAATTTCTTAACCCCAGCTTTAAGTATTTATTTACTTTATTGTATACATGTGTACTGTGTACAAGCAGGTGCCTGTGGGTAGGCCAGAAGAGAACAACAAATCTTCTGGAATTGGAGTTATAGCTTGTTGTAACCCGCCTCATGGATGCTGGTACCTGAACCTTTGTCTCTGCAAAAATAAGTGCTTTGAATAGCGAGTTATCTTTCCAGTCTCCAAAGATAGCATTATTACTCATATGCATGCATGTGTGTCTGTTGTGGAGGTACCTGCCAAGGTCGGAATAGGTGACTAGATGGCATAGAGCTGGAGCTACAGGCAACTGTGGGTTGTCCCAGCATGGGTGCTGGGCAGATTTGAGTCCTCTGAAAAAGCTGCAAGCACTTTTAACTGCTGAGTCATCGCTCCCTGTCCCTTTATCTCTTTACCCTTATTTCCTTCTTTCAGTATTGGAGCGTGAACCCAGGGCCTTGTACATGTAGGCAAAATGCTCTACCACACTTTATTTGGAGAAAGAGTCTTGCTAAATTGCTCAGACTGGACTTGAACTCACTCTTGTAGCCCTTGAGGGCCTTGAACTTGTGCTCCTCCTTCTTCAACATGTCAAGTTGGAAAGGATAGCAGGCCTATGTTACCAGGCATAATTTCCTGCTAGCAAAGTCCACACTGGCTCCAAGTGATCATATTTGTTTTTCAGCGCTCATAAACTTCTATTTCAACAAATTGATAGTTGGCTTCATAATGAGTTTATTGCTACATTTAAAAAATTACAAAGGATGGGGATGGAGAGGTAGCTCAGCTGATAAAGTGCTTACTGTGCAAGTATGAAAACCTGTGTCCCAGTCTGCTGCACCCTTTACACTGGCAGAGTAGCAAGGCCTATAATCCCAGTGCTGGCCCTGATAGTCAGGTGATAGAGCCTGCCTCAAAAGACAGAGAAAGACAGTGGGAAGGTCCATACACACTCAAACAGACACACACACGCACACACACACACACACACACACACACACACACACACACACGTACACATGCTCACAAGGGCATGTATACCAACAGATGTGAATAAACATGATATCTTAGCACCACACAAGTGTCTGGTGCTTGTGAAAGTCAGGGAAGAAGGTGTTAGATCCCTTGGGCCTAGAGTTACAGATGGTTGTCAGCCATCAAGTAAGTGCTGGAAATTGAACCTGGGTTCTCTGCAAGATCAAAAGTGTTTTTAACTGATGAGTCAGCTCTCCAGCTCTGAATGTTTTCATTATTTACTTTCTAAAATAGGTGATTCTGTGGCAAGACATGCCTTCACTGATTGACAGGATGACAGTATGAAAGATGCAAGGGCCATTCCAATCACCTTTCTTTACGATTTCCCTTCAGGAAATACTGAACAGTTGTTGTTTCTTTATCTGGTCTGATTTTTGATGGCAGTTTAGCTCACTAAGATGGAAAGACATGCTTTCATCCTCAAACACTTGCTTGCAGAGATAAATCATGTTTTACATTTCTAATGGTAAAGCTTAGAACACAGGCACTTATGTGTGTAAGCAGAGGGCAAAAAATAGCAAACTTTTACAATCAAATGTATTAAAATGCAAGCATTTAAAATGTAAGGATCTATAGGAATCTCATTTAGTTTGGTTTATCAAAATGGAAATCACAAATAGTAATGGTTTTATCAAATATTATTACATATTTCAGAGAGTAAAACATTCCATATAGTTAGATTTACAAGATATAAACAAATGAATAAATATTTATTTCACACATATACAAATGTAAGAACAAATAAACATTTAGCTGTCAAATTGAAGATGAGTAATAACAAACACTTTGCATTTTATTTTTGATAGCAAATTATTTTTGGTAGCATATGTCATAATTCTGAAGGCTTGAATTTTAAACTTAGGTCAAGGAGCTGCATATATTCGTTTTTGCTTTTGGTTTGTAATGTGGGGACCAATCGGAGTGCGGTCACATATAGAAGGTTAAATCCTGTCGCTGACTGAGCTTCACTAAAATGGCTATCCCTGAAGGCTACAGGAGACTTCCCGGTTTTTCCAGTCCTGAATCTCCTGCACTCAAGGTTACCCACCAGGGAGCTTAAGTGAGTTTTCAGCAGCTCAGGGTCAGGAGGTAAACATTTATTTTATTAGACAGCACAAATCTCTGTCCCCGAAGCAGCCCCAACCTTCCTTCTTCACTGGGTAATGGGCCAGCTCTTTGGAGGTGTCCATGCAACAGTCCTATTTTTATGCAAAGTTTGGAAGCTTGAGACAGGGTCTTTGCTGGGATACTGCTGTTCTTTGGAGCTGGCATATCCAAAATTGGTTTGCATCAGTTGGATGTAGAATATTTTTCCCCATTATCCAACCTGCTTTTTTTGCTGGACCATTGTGATATGGGCACACCTCCCCCCCCCCCCAACACTCCAGTTGTGTGACAAAGGGTAAAGTAGTAAATATTCTCTTATTATGGGTACATGGGAAAATTTTTTTGCTTTGAGTGCTTAGGATGTTTGCTTATGGATTATTAAGTTGAAGGGGGAAATAGGACAAAGAATATTTACCTCACTTTCCATGAATAGAGGAATGTTGCATGACACCTCCAAAGAGCTGGCCCATTACCCAGTGAAGAAGGAAGGTTGGGCTTTGCTTCAGGGACAGAGATTTGTGCTGTCTAATAAAATAAATAAATAAAATAACAAAAATGAAAAAAGCTTTCCTAACTTGAAATCATAAAAGCTTTGTTTTCCTCCTCTAATTTCTTAAACCAGGGTTGTACATATGGCCTGTGATGTCCTTTCTTTCCATCCTTGTTTTTGTGGTGTGTGTGTGTGTGTGTGTGTGTGTGTGTGTGTGTGTATAAAATGTGGTACCAACTAAGGCTCATTATTTTATGTTGTTGTTTTGTTGTTTTCATGACAAAAAGATTGCAGAGCTCTTTTGCTTGGGTAACATTGTTGAGGTTTCAAGAAGTGATGGAAAGGTTGCTAGGCAGTGCTGAGAAAGTGCCCACACTCCACCTTAGTAGGGAGCAAGCAGGCTGTCACAGAGACAAGTTGATGTGAGCCATACCAGACCTGCTGTAGTTGCTCCTTGGTACTTTGATTCAAAAATTAGACTAGTCTTGGGCCTTCTGTGTTAGAGCATAAATCAAAACAGCTGTGGGGGAACATGTCTGTGGCTCCTGCTCCCAGGTGTCTCTCAGAATAAACCTCACAGGCCTAGGCCCTCTTCAACAACAAGCTGAAAGTAAAACCCAACTGTTTATAGAGCAGGAAGAGCAGGATTCCCCACTGCAAAGCAGGATCTGCTGAGATGACGCTTTCCTGTTCCTGGAAGGTGTGGTGAGGAGAAATGTTAGAAAGGTGGTGGGTGTTGTTCTGTGTGCCTGCAAGGGGATGAGGGACATCTAAACAGTACCAATAAGGGAAAAGGTAAGATCCCTTGATTTGTACCCTATCAAATAGTCAAGGGAGTGAAGGGACAACCCTTAGGGCCCACCCCTATTCCAAAGGAATATGGCTATTGCTTTCTGCTTTCCCTTTCCCTGCACCTGTTACTTTCTTGGTGTCTCCCATGTGTAATTCAAGAAAGACCTCTACATAGGGACATATACCAGACTCAAAGTTGTGGAGGGGGACTTGGGGAAGTGTCCAGACTGTGGCAGCACTCTCTCCCTCAAGTGAAGGGAACCCTCTCCAACCAGGATAACCTTGGTGAGGGAAGCCTCCAGACAGCTTCCCACCTCCACCAGGAATATGGAAAGTAGGGATTCTGTCTGTGCAAAGTGATTGATCTAATTTGGCTATTCATGTGATCATTAGGGTAGAGGGGTAAGTCACAACTCCAAACCAAGAGACTTTGGAGTCCCAGGAACCAAGAATCATCCTGAGAAGGAAGAATGGGAGGGATGGCTCTCCCCTGGCCCTTCCCCTGTAGATTGCTTCATTGCCCCCATGCTGGGCTCCTTGAGCTAGCACTGCTTAATGTAAGCACCTAGAAGTAGGCTGTCTTGGGTAGGGAAGGTTTACTCATCTTTTTCTTTCCTGAGCTGTTGAGGCACACAGGCAAAACTTGAGCTAGTCCTGAAATTTTCCAGCATGGAAGGAAGAGATACCAAGCCTGCTTTTGAATTTGAAATGGGGATAGCCTGAAATTCCAATGGAGCCTGTGAGTGAGCTAGCAGAGCAAGTATCTAAGTAGGGAAATCTTTGATGTGTGTTGGGCAACTGTTTGCCAAGAACTCTCCTAGTTACAGCACGGGTGCTGGAAAAAAATGACCCCAGCCATACACACACACACACACACACACACACACACATTGCTTAGGCTCCCCATGTCCCTGGTGTACTATGTTGTTGGGTGTGTGTGTGAAAGAAATGCCAAGAGTCCTTAGCTGAGGGCTGTGGGTCAAGGTCTTCCTGCTGGAATAATTTTATTCATTTTCTTTTATTTAGTTTATTTATTTATTTATTTATGTATTTATTTATTTTGTCTTTTTGACCTCGGGTTTATCTGGGTAGCTGTGGGATCCTATCCTGGCTCTAGCTAAGAAGACTAGGCTGGCCATGAACTTGCAGAGAGTCTGCCTGCCTTTGCCTCCTAGTGCTGGGATTAAAGCCTGTGCCACCAATGTCCAGCAGAGCTCCTGAAGTCTTAAACATTCCTGAGCCCCAGGCTTGCATTCCCAGTACAGTAACTATACTTGAAGTTACAGGAGACTTCTGTTTTTTCCAGTCCTGAACCTCCAGCACAAAGGTTACCCACCTGGGAATCTTAAGTGAGTTTTCAGCAGCTTCAGGTGGTAAACAAGCTCTTACCATTGGCAGATATAGGCAAAGAATGATCAGCCTGCCTGAGTTTGGAAGCATGAGACAGGGTCTTTGCTGGGATACTGCTGTTCTTTGTAGCTGCATATCCAAAGTTGGTTTGCCTCAGTTGGATGTAGAATATTTTTCCCCATTATCCAACCTGCTTTTTTTGCTGGACCATTGTGATATTCTCTTATATGGGGGGTACATGGGAAAAATTTTTGCTTTGAGTGCTTAGGATGTTTGCTTATGGATTATTAAGTTGAAGGGGGGGGAAATAGGACAAAGAATATTTACCTCACTTTCCATGAATAGAGGAATGTTGCATGACACCTCCAAAGAGCTGGCCCATTACCCAGTGAAGAAGGAAGGTTGGGCTTTGCTTCAGGACAGAGATTTGTGCTGTCTAATAAAATAAATAAATAAAATAACAAAAATGAAAAGCTTTCCCTAACTTTGAAATCATAAAAGCTTTGTTTTTCCTCCTCTAATTTCTTAAACTCAGGGTTGTACATATGGCCTGTGATGTCCTTTTCTTTCCATCCTTGTTTTTCGGTGTGTGTGTGTGTGTGTGTGTGTGTATAAAATGTGGTACCAACTAAGGCTCATTATTTTATGTTGTTGTTTTGTTGTTTTCATGACAAAAAGATTGCAGAGCTCTTTTGCTTGGGTAACATTGTTGAGGGTTTCAAGAAGTGATGGAAAGGTTGCTAGGCAGTGCTGAGAAAGTGCCCACACTCCCACCTAGTAGGAGCAAGCAGGCTGTCACAGAGACAAGTTGATGTGAGCCATACCAGACCTGCTGTAGTTGCTCCTTGGTACTTTGACTTAAAATTAGACTATCTTGAGGCCTTTCTGTGTTAGAGCATAAATCAAAACAGCTGTGGGGAACATGTCTGTGGCTCCTGCTCCCAGGTGTCTCTCAGAATAAATCTCACAGGCCTAGGCCTCTTTCAACAACAAGCTGAAAGTAAAACCCAACTGTTTATAGAGCAGGAAGCCCAGGGTTCCCCACTGCAAAGCAGGATCTGCTGAGATGACTCTTTCCTGTTCCTAGAAGGTGTGGTGGGGGAGAAATGTTAGAAAGGTGGTGGTGTTGTTCTGTGTGCCTGCAAGGGATAGAGGACATCTAAACAGTACCAATAAGGAAAAGGTTTGCAAGATCCCTTTGATTTGTACCCTATCAAATAGTCAAGGGAGTGAAGGCTGACAACCTTAGGGCCCACCCCCTATTCCAAAGGAATATGGCTATTGCATTCTGCTTTCCCCCTTTCCCTGCACCTGTTACTTTTCTTGGTGTCTCCCATGTGTAATTCAAGAAGACCTCTACATAGGGACATATACCAGACTCAAAGTTGTGGAGGGGGACTTGGAAGTGTCCAGACTGTGGCAGCACTCTCTCCCTCAAGTGAAGGAACCCTCTCCAACCAGGATAACCTTGGTGAGAAGCCCAGACAGCTTCCACCTCCACCAGGAATATGGAAAGTAGGGATTCTGTCTGTGCAAAGTGATTGATCTAATTTGGCTATCCATGTGATAATTAGGGTAGAGGGGGTAAGTCACAACTCCAAAACCAAGAGACTTTGGAGTCCCAGGAACCAAGAATCATCCTGAGAAGGAAGAATGGGAGGGATGGCTCTCCCTGGCCCTTCCCCCTGTAGATTGCTTCATTGCCCCATGCTGGGCTCTTGAGCTAGCACTGCTTAATGTAAGCACCTAGAAGTAGGCTGTCTTGGGTAGGGGAAGGTTTACTCATCTTTTTTCTTTCCGAGCTGTTGAGGCACACAGGCAAAACTTGAGCTAGTCCTGAAATTTTCCAGCATGGAAGGAAGAGATACCAAGCCTGCTTTTGAATTTGAAATGGGGATAGCCTGAAATTCCAATGGAGCCTGTGAGTGAGCTAGCAGAGCAAGTATCTAAGTAGGAAATCTTTGATGTGTGTTGGCAACTGTTTGCCAAGAACTCTCCTAGTTACAGCACGGGTGCTGGAAAAAAAATGACCCCTGCATACACACACACACACACACACACACACACACACATTGCTTAGGCTCCCCATGTCCCTGGTGTACTATGTTGTTGGGTGTGTGTGGGAAAGAAAATGCCAAGAGTCCTTAGCTGAGGGCTGTGGGTCAAGGTCTTCCTGCTGGAACAATTTTATTCATTTTCTTTTTATTTATTTATTTATTTATGTATGTATTTATTTATTTTGTCTTTTTGACGTCGGGTTTAGTCTGGGTGAGCTGTGGAGACCTATCCTGGCTCTTGCTAAGTAGACCAGGCTGGCCATGATTCATTATCTGTGGCTAAATGTTGGAATTTTGTTACTTATTTTTGAGTGCATAGAGTCCTGAGAGAGAATAGTAGCAGAACAATACTCAGGGAATCAGTTGGTGTTCTGCCTTAGGGACTGTGTGACCATTTTTGTCTTGAAGTTTGTTTGTTTGATTTTTTTTTGTTTTTTGTTTGTTTTTTGTATTAACTGTCTCCATATTTCATTTCCTTCACTCTCTCACCTTTACTTCCTTCTTCCCTTTCTATTTCTTTTTGAAACTGGTTTTGTGTTTGTACTTTGAAACTCATTTTTAGGCCAGGCAAAAGTGAAAGTCAGAAATCAACATGACTCTCTGCCTCTGCCTCAGAAACACTGAGCACCAATCTCCACTGGAATACTTCAAATATGCATGTGCCATGCTTTTCAGTTAAACATTGGTCGAGGAGGGAAAGCCTGCATTACTGATAGGAATTCAGTTAACTTTCAGCGTCATAGAAAAATAAACTTTGTTTTGTTTACTTTATATTTTCTCACTTTTTTTCTTTTTCATTTTAAGTCAGGTCTGTGCTCCACTACATGGTGCAGGTCTTCTTTCTGGGAACAGATATGAAAGTACTGAGCTACCTTCAAATTAGTTTACCTCTATACAGAAGAGACAGGGCAAGCCATGCATGAAAGTCAAGCCCTGTCAAAGAGTAAAGGGGACCTTTCTTGCTGCAGGGCTTAACAAAGCTTGGCCCTAATGCTCTTGTACTCAGTAATCATGGATACATTGTGAATTTTAAAATCATTGAAATCCTGTTAGTCCTCTTGTCACTCTCAGATTTTCACTGAACTATTGTCATTTGTTTGTTTGGGCTTTATCATTTAGTGTGTGTGTGTGTGTGTGTGTGTGTGTGTGTGTGTGTGTGTATCTCATCTGCCTCGCCTGACACAGGGCATACCCCAGTTTAAGAATTAAAATATTCAGATTTGTAGTTAGATTTAAGTGCAAAAAGATAGTTTTCAATTTTTCAAGACATGATTTGTATGTGTAGCTTGGACTGTCCCCGCACTAGTCTGTAGTCCATGCTGGCCATGAACTCATATGTCCTCCTACACAGAGTGGTTACATTACAGGCATGTGGGGATATTTCCTGCTCCACACTGGGTTTTCTTCCTTCTTCCCTTTCAGCATTGCTTTCTTTTCTACAACTTCAACTTCTTCCTTTCCTTTTTCTTCTCCCTCTTCGACTTTCTTTTTTGTTCTTTATCTTTCTTTTCATCTTCTTCTTCTTCTTCTTTTTCTTCTTCTTCTTCTATATTCTATTGCACTTTCATGATGAGGCTTCTCTCTGCAGCATTTACTGACCTGAGGCTCACTGAACTCAAACTCACACAGATTCCTGAGTGCTGTTGATATAAGCTCTCATGGCCACTGCCCAGTCATTTCGCCTTTCAAGTCATTCCATACTGCAATTTAAATTTTTAATTACTTACCCCTTTGTCTTTATGTCTGCCCACCTCCTGGAAATCCAGATCCACTGACCTCCCTACACAATCAAAATAACTAGAGTTAAAATAATTTAACTGGCCTTCCCTACACTGAAAAGTCAAAATAAATGAAGAAGATGAAAGGAACTTGGCCTGGGGATCAGATGAAACTTCATGAATTGCTGGAAAGCTGAACTCGTCTAGTAGTGTATGCTTACACAGAACAAACAAGTTGTGGTACTTGTTTGAATCCTGGGTTAGCATGTGAAGAAACACAGATTCTGATTCCAAAGTGAGTCTTTCTTTGTCCAACTTTCTTTATTTCATAAGTAAAATCAGAGAACTGGTTGGCATGGAGATTGTATTACCGATCCCACAGGCACACAGGCTTTGTATGCATTCTGTCTACACACCCCATCCCATTGTCTGCTGCTGTATCATACAAGTGACCAGTCTTCTACCAATTTACACACACACACACACACACACACACACTCACTCACACACTCACTCACACTCACTCATACACACACGCACAACCAAATATTAAATAGGGCTCAGGAGCATAGACTATCTATAAATTCCAGAGGTCACTTGGTGGCATGTAGTGCCCTCTTATGGTGAAAGGGCATACCTGTAGACAAAATACTTGTGCATAAAATCAATACAGGAGAATTTCATTTTTAAATTTTATTATTTCTATTATCAAAAATATCATTGATTCTGATTACTTTGAGACAAACATTTCCCTCTTTCCTCTGGAGACTGTCCGAGAACACCCCTCAGTAATAAAGCAGGGTTGGAATTGAAACAGATCAATTTTTGTTTGCCTCCCTACCGCTCCACTGGGATTGAAGGCCAATGTCACCAACAGAACATAGCTTGTTTCTCCTTTTTTCCCTTTTCCTTTGACTGTAAAATCCCCATTTTCTTTTCTCTTATTTTCTTTTTTCATTCCCCCTCACTCTCCATAGGAATCTAAACCTGGGTGGTGTTTCCTTTTCATTGAAGACTGTGCTTTCTCAATATGAGAGCCTCCTTACAATTTTTCAGGTGAAAATTGGTCTTACGTTGTCACTAACAAATACAAAGAAAAAAAAAGAGACCTTGAAAAGTACATCATATGATTGCGCCCATCTTGTTGAGTTAACTAAGGACAAAGACCTGGAAATGAAAACCAAAGTAGGCAGGGCAGCCGGCATGTGGCCTATCATTGCTGGAATTTCTCAAACAGGTGTGCTGGCCTTCTGAATTTTAGCATTATACTGCCTTGCTCCCACTTACTCTCCATGGCTCCCTTTACCTCCTTCCAACATGTGCCACAAGATATCTGTGAGAGTTTATCTTCCAGAAAGTGTGTTGTCTGTCAGGAAGACAAACATTCTTGAACGATAGATATCCAAGTAACACCATCTCAGTGGGTAAGGTGTTATATCTGAGGGAATGTGAGTGAAACATTTTAGTATATATTGTACTTGTTTTTAGGGGACCTGAGTTGTTGGTTTTCATCAACATCCTCATCATACTTGTGGCTCCTGCTGCCTTCCTTTTACAAATTAATGCCTGTCCTCTCCTCTTCTTAGGGTAAATCAATGGAAAGTCTAACTTGGATAGGTTTCGCTTTGCAAGTGTGGGATTATATTCCTCTTTGCTGAACCTGGGCCATTCAGGGAGGACTGAGAGATGCTGTATTCACTGGAATGTCTACCAAGTATTGATAAGGGCTTTTCATGAGCATACAGCTGAGCCCACTTTGCCTAAACTCAATACTCTATACACTCCCCTTGGTCAGCACAGTGCCATTGCTAGCAGAGTGTGGTTGGATATAAAGATATGAATCCCTTATAGTCAGTGATTTCTACTCCCTTGTCTTTTTTTTTATTTTATTTCATTTCATTTTATTGTTTATTTTGATTGTTTGGCCAAATGGATTCTATGCAACTTTGCAGACTGACCTGGAACCCACCCTTGAGACCAGAATAATTTCAAGCACACAGAAAATAGCTTTGGCTTTTGCCGTCCAAGGGCTGGGATTAATGATGTGTGACACACCCCACAGTTTTTATTTTATTTTGTGTTTTGGGGGAAGGGGTATGGTAGCAATGCTTTTATCACTTCTTTCTTTAGATCCTTCAGGTTTGATTTCCATACAAAGTGTTCTGACCACAATTTCCCTTCTTCCCACAACTCTCTTCCCCTCAACCAAATCCACCTGGTGTTAGGGTTAGGCTTCTTGTTCTCTCTCTTTCACACATTGCTCTGTTAGTGGCATCAGTTGTAATTACTTTTGTCCATGGATCCTGTAATTATCCGTTTTTAGATTATTCATGTTGATTAGCCATGCCCATGATTAAAATCTGAGTACCACCTGCCAGTGCAGAAGAACTTTTATAAGGATTTCAACTTATAGGCAGAGTATGTCAAGAAAGGGCAAGCTCTCTTACACTGGAGTTTACAATTGGTGCTCCACAACCAAAGCCTTACGTAGGATCAAGCCTACTTTCAAATAAGGGAGCCAATTATTCTGTTGAACTGATAGTGATATTAATAGAGGAAAGTAGAGAAAGATGGAGTGATAAAGTTAGGGGACAGGGCTTGATTTGCAGCAGAACTCAAATATACGAAACTTAAAAAAAAAAAAAAAAAAAAGCAAATAAGAAAGGGCACGGGAGATGGCTTAGTAGAGGACAGACTTTCTATCATTTTATTTTTATTGCAACATTTCTCAGTATACCCACTTCTTTTCTAGTACTCGACTGAAGTCCTGGTGAGCTGCCAAATCTCCACTTTTAGATTTTTGAGAACAGAGGCTTGATTCATCATCTGTGGCTAAAAGTTGGAATTTTGTTACTTCTTTCTTTTGAGTACATGAGACCTGAGAACAATAGTAGCAGAACAATACTCAGGAATCAGTTGGTGTTTTGCTTAGGGACTGTGTGACCTTTTATGTCTTGATGTTTGATTGTTTTTGTTTTTTGTTTGTTTTTTGTATTAACTGTCTCCATATTTACTTTCCCTCCACTGTCTCCCATTCCCTTCCTTCTTTCTTTCATTTCTTCTTGAAACTGGTTTTTGTCTTTGTACCTTGAGAGCTGTCTTGAAAGTCATTTTTGTAGGCCAGGCAGAAGTGAAAGTCAGAAATCAACCTGACTCTCTGCCTCTGCCTCTGCCTCAGAAACACTGTGCTCCAATCTCCACTGGAATACTCAGATATGCATGTGCCATGCTTTCCAGTTAAACATTGCTGAGGAGGAAAGCCCCCATTGCTGATAGGAATTCAGGTTATTTTCAGTTTTATTAGGAAAAATAAACTTTGTTTTGTTTACTTTATATTTTCACTATTTTTTTCTTTCATTTTAAGTCAGGTCTGTGCTCCACTACATGGTGCAGGTCTTCCTTCTGAGAACAGATATGAAAGCATTGAGCTACTTCAAATTAGTTTCCCTCTACTAATGTTGTTGCTCTCACTACACAGCAGAGACAGGGCAAGGAATACATGAAAGTCCAGACATGTCAAAGAGCAAAGTGGACCTTTCTGTCTGCAAAGCTGGGCCATAATTCTCTTGTACTTGTACTCATGGATACATTGTGAATTTTAAAATCATTGAAATCCTGTTAGTCCTATTGGAATATTCTCTAGAATTTCACTGAACTATTGTCATTTGTTTGTTTTTGGCTTTATCATTTGGTGTGTGTGTGTGTGTGTGTGTTTGTGTGTGTGTGTGTGCATCTCATCTGCTTACCTGCCAACGGGCCTACTCAGTTTGAGCATGAATATGTTCAGATTTATAGATAGATGTAGTGCAAAAAGATAGTTTTCAATTTTTCAAGACATAGATTTTTCTGTGTTGCTTTGACTCTCCCAGGACTCAGACTATAGACCAGGCTGGCCATGAACTCATAGGTCCTCCTGCCACCAGAGTGGTTACATTACAGGCATGTGGAGTATTTCCTGCTCCATACTGGGTTTTCTTCTTTCTTCCTTGCTTTCTTTCTTCACCACATCAACTTCTTATTTTCTGTCTTTTTTCTCCCTCTTGTACTTTTTTTGGTTCTTTATCTTTCTCGCCATTCTCCTCTCTTCTCTTTTACTTTCTTCTTCTTTTAATTTTTCTTTTGCTCTTTCATCATGAGGCTTCACTATGCAGCTTTTACTGACCTGAGGCTCCATTGAACTCAAACCCAAACAGCTTCCTGAATGCTGTTGATAAAATTCTCATGGCCACTGCCCAGTAATTTCGCCTTTCAAGTCTTGCTATCTAGCAATTTAATTTTTCAATTACTTACCCCTTTGACTTTATGTCTACGCACTCCCTGGAAATCCAGATCCTCCGACCTCCCTACACAAATAAAAATAACTAGAGTTAAAATAACTAACCTGGCATTCATACAGGTGTAAATCAAAAATAAATGAAGAAGATCAAGGGAACTCGGCCTGGGGATCAGATGAAACTGCAGATTGCTGGAAAGCTGAACTAGTCTAGTAGTGTAAGCTTACACCAGAACAAACAAGTAGTGGTGCTCGTTTGAACTTGGGTTAGTATGTAAAGAAACACAGATTCTGATACCAAAGTGAGTCTTTCTGTGTCCACCTTTATTTATTTCATAAGTAACATCAGAGACCTGGTTGGCATTGAGCTTATATTGCCAGTCCCACAAGCAAACAGGCTTTGTATGCATTCTCCTTCCACACCCCATCCCCATTGTCTGCTGCTGTATCATACAAGTGCCCAGTCTTCTACCGATTTACACACACACAGACACAGTGGCTTGCACACACACACACACAAACACACACACACACATTCAAAAACACACACACACACACACACACATATTAAAAAATAAGGCCCAGGAGAATAGACTATCTATAAATTACAGAGGTCACTTGGTGGCATGTAGTGCCCTCTTCTGATGATAGGGCATACCTGCAGACAGAATACTCCTGCATAAAATCAATAGAGAAGCATTTCATTTATACTTATTATTACTATTATCATCATTATTATTATTCTGATTATTTTTGAGAGCAAACATTTAGTCTTTTCCTTAGGAGAATGTCCTTGAACACTCTCTGTAATAAAGCAGGCTTGGAATTCAAACAGATCAATTTATGTTTGCTTCCCTAGTGTTGATGGGATTGAAGGCCAATGTCAGGAACAGAACATAGTGTGTTCTCCTTTTTTCCCCTTTTCCTTTAGTCTGTAAACTCACATTTCTTCTCAGTGGGTAAAGTGTTATATCTGAGGAATGAGTGAAACATTTTAGTATATATTGTACTTGTTTTTAGGGGACCAAAGTTGTTGTTATTCATCAACATCCTCATCAAACTTGTGGCTCCTGCTGCCTTCCTTTTACAAATTAATTGCCTGTCTCCCTCTCCTCTCTCGTGAGGGTGAAATCAATGGAAAGTCTAACTTGGATATGGCTTACTTTGGAATTGTGGGATTATATTCCTCTTTGCTGAACCTGGGCCATTCAGGTAGGACTGAGAGATGCTGCATTCACTGGAAAGTCTACCAAGTATTGATAATGGCTTTTCATAAGCATACAGCTGGAGCCTACTTTGCCTAAACTCAATACCCTATATATCCTCACCTGGGTCATCACAGGGTCATTGCTAGCCCCATTGTGGTTGGATATAAAGAAAGGAATCACTTAGAGTCAGAGAGTTCTGCTCCCTTGTCTTTTTATTTTACTTCATTTTTCTGTTGATTTTCATTGATTGGCAAAATGTATACTATGAATCTTTGTAGACTGTCCTGGAACTCACTTTTGAGACCAGACTGGCTTCAAGCACACAGAAAATAGCTCAGCTCTGCCTCCCAAGGCCTGAGATTAATGATGTGTGACACAACCCCACAGTTTTTAATTTAATTTTGTTTTTGGGGAAGGGGGTATGGTGGGAATGCTTAATCAGTTCTTTCTTTAGATCCTTCAGGATTGATTTCATACAAAGTGTTCTGACCACAGTTTCCCTTATTCCCACAGCTCCTTCTCCTCAGCCAAATCCAACTGGTGTTAGGGTTATGCTTTAGTTCACTCTCTTTCACACATTGCTGTGTTAATGCAAGAGCTGTAATTACTTTTCTCCATGGATCCTGGAATTATCAGTTTTTAGATTCTGCATGTGGTTTAGCCATGCACATGATTAAAATCAGGTGAAATCTGAGTACCACCTGCCAGTGCAAAAGAACTTTTACGAGGGATTTCAACTTATAGGCAGAGTATGTCAGGAAAGGGCAAGCTCTCTGTCACTGGGTTTAGAGCATTTACAATTGGTGATACATAACCAAAGCATTACACAGGATCAAGCCAACTTTCAAATAAGGTTGCCAATCATTCTGTTGTACTGATAGTCACATTAATAGAGGGAATTAGAGAAAGATAGAGTGATAAATTTAGGGACAAGGCTTCCTTTCCAGCAGAAGTCAAATATATGAAATTTAAAAAAAAAAACTAAATAACCAGAAATGGCCTGGTAGATGTCTTAGTAGTTGAAAGTCTTTCTGGTTTTTTTTTTTTTTTTTTTTTTTTCAGCATTTCTCTGTATACCCATTTCTTTTCTAGAAATCACACTGTAGTCCTGGTGAGCTGACAAATCTCTTCTTTCTGATTTTTGGAGAACAGAGGCTTGATTCATCATCTGAGGCTAAAAGTTGGAATTTTGTTATTTATTTTTGAGTACATGAGACCTGAGAACTATAGTAGCAGAACAATACCAGGAATCAGTTGGTGTTCTGCCTTAGGGACTGTGTGAAATTTTTGTCTTTATGTTTGTTTGTTTTTGTTTTTTAATTTGTTTTTTGTATTAACTGTCTCCATATTTACATTTCCTCCACTGTCTCTCCCTCCCTTCCTTCTTCCTTTCATTTCTTTTGGAAACTGGTTTTGTCTTTGTACCTTGAGAGCTGTCTTGAAACTCATTTTGTAGGCCAGGCAGAGTGAAAGTCAGAAATCAACCTGTCTTTATCTGCCTCTGCCTCTTCCTCAGAACCACTGTGTACCAATCTCCACTTGAATACTCATATATGCATGTGCCGTGCTTTCCAGTTAAACATTGGTTGAGGAGGGAAAGCCTGCATGGCTGATAGGAATTCAGTTATTTTCAGGTTTATGAGGAACTATAAACTTTGTTTTGTTTACTTTTATATTTTCATTTGTGGTTTTTTTTTTTTCTTGTTTTTAAAGACAGCTTGTGTCCCTTTATCTTTGCTCTACTTCATGGTGCAGGTCTTCTTCTGAGAACAGATATGAAAGCATTGAGCCAACTCAAATTAGTTTACCTCTACTAATGTTGTTGTTCTCACTATACAGCAGATATTGGCTAAGCCATGCATGAAAGTCCAGCCCTGTCAAAGAGCAAATGGGTTCCTTTGCTTTAGGGCCTAGCAAAGCTTGGCCCTAATTCTCTTGTACTTGTAATTATGGATACATTGTGAGACTTTAAAATCATTGAAATCCTGTTAGTCCTCTTGTCACTCTCTAGATTTTCACTGAACTATTTTCATTTGTTTATTTTTGGCTTTATCATTGAGTGTGTGTGTGTGTGTGTGTGTGTGTGTGTGCATATCATGTGCCTCCCCTGCCAACGGGCCTACTCAGTTTGAGCATGAATATGTTCAGATTTGTAGTTAGATTTAGTGCAAAAAGATGGTTTTCAATTTTTCAAGATATGATTTTTCTGTGTTGCTTGATTCTCCCCAGGACTCAGTCTGTAGACCAGGCTGGCCATGAACTCATAGATCCTCCTGCCACCAGAGTGGTTACATACAGGCATGTGGGGATATATCCTGCTCCATACCGGGTTTTCTTCTTTCTTCCTTGTTTTCTTTCTTCAACCACATCAACTTCTTATTTTCCTTCTTCTACCTCTTCTACTTCTTTTTGTTCTTATCTTTCTCGCCATCTTCTTCTCTTTTACTTCTTCTTCTTCTAATTTTCTTTGCTGTTTCATCATGAGGCTTCACTAGCAGCTTTTACTGACCTGAGGCTCCATTGAATCAAACCTAAACAGCTTCCTGAATGCTGTTGATAAAATTTCATGGCCACTGCCCAGTAATTTCGCCTTTCAAGTCTTGCTATCTAGCAATTTAATTTTTCATTAACTTACCCTTTGACTTTATGTCTACGCACCCTGGAAATCCAGATCCTCCGACCTCCCCACACAATCAAAAATAACTAGAGTTAAAATAATTAACCTGGCCTTCATACAGGTGTAAATCAAAAATAAATGAAGAAGATCGAAGGGAACTTGGCCTGGGGATCAGATGAAATTTACTGATTGCTGGAAAGCCTAACTAGTCTAGAGAGGTGTATGCTTACACAACAAAAAAGCAGTGCTGCTTGTTTGAACTGGGGTTAGTATGAGAAGAAACACAGATTCTGGATTCCAAAGTGAGTCTTTCTTTTCCACCTTTCTTTATTTCATAAGTAAAATCAGAGACCTGGTTGGTATGGGAGCTTGTATTGCTAGTCCCACAAGCAAACAGGCTTTGTGGCATTCTGCCTCCACACCCCATCCCGTTGTCTCCTGCTGTAGCATACAAATGCCCAGTCTTCTACCAATTTACACACACAGACACATGTGCACGCACACACACACACACACACACAAAACACACTCACACATTCACAAACACACACACATATTAAAGAGTAGGGCCAGGAGCATAGACTGTCTATAAATTGCAGAGGTCACTTGGTGCATGTAGTGCCCTCTTCTGTAAAGGGCAGACAGAATACTCATGCATAAAATCAATCCAGAAGCATTTCATTTCTACTTATTATTAATATTATCACCATTATTATTATTCTGATTATTTTGGAGACAAACATTTAGTTTTTCCTAGGAGAATGTCCTAGAACACTCTCTGTAATAGCAGGCTTGGAATTCAATCAGATCAATTTATGTTTGCCTCTCTAGTGTTGGGATGGGATTGACGGCCAATGTCAGGAACAGAACATAGTGTGTTCTCCTTTTTCCCTTTTCCTTTGTCTGTAAACTCACATTTCTTCTCTCTTGTTTTCTTTTCTTTCCCCTTCACTCTCCATAGGAATCTAAACCTGGGC